>NW_022986243.1:12500-62925 GCF_902500255.1 Thalassophryne amazonica | reverse complement strand
CTATGAGCATTTTTATCACTTTGAGCATTTGATACTTATGAGCGTTTTTATCACTTTGAGCATTTTGTCACTTTGACTGTTTTCATCACTTTGAGCCTTTCGTCACTTTACGCTTTTCGTCACTATGAGTGTTTTTATCACTGAGCGTTTCATCACTATGATCGTTTGGTCACTTTACGCGTTTCGTCACTATGAGCATTTGATACTTATGAGCATTTTTATCACTATGAGCATTTTTATCACTTTAAGCGTTTGGTCACTATGATCGATTTTAGCACTTTGAGCATTTTGTCACTTTGACTGTTTTCATCACTTTGAGCCTTTCGTCACTTTACGCTTTTCGTCACTATGAGTGTTTTTATCACTGAGCGTTTCGTCACTATGAGCATCAACTCTCAAGGTTGTCTCTCACTGCGGTATTGTATCACTTCCTGTTCCGGAGCACAGCTGTGTTTTGCTGTATCTGTTAGCTGTTTAATCTGCATAGTTAGATTGATCTAGTTACCTAGATAACGATTTGTTTCACAGTGTAATCTTCACGTGCCTTAACTAAAGCACTCCTTCTGCTGAATCACCTCTAAATTATTTACACATTATTCACTTTGCATGTTTTTAGGAATCCGCTAGCTTAGCACAGCTACTAGCTCTTAGCCGATTTAGCATGGCGGCTTCTCCTGTCTCTCCCGCACTTTTCTGCTCTGGGTGTGAAATGTTTAGTTATTGCTCGGTCTCCTTTAGCAGTAATGGTACTTGTAATAAGTGTAGCTTATTCGTAGCTTTGGAGGCCAGGCTGGGCGAATTGGAGACTCGGCTCCGCACCTTGGAAAATTCTACAGCTAGCCAGGCCCCTGTAGTTGGTGCGGACCAAGGTAGCTTAGCCGCCATTAGTTCCCCTCCAGCAGATCCCGAGCAGCTGGGAAAGCAGGCCGACTGGGTGACTGTGAGGAGGAAGCGTAGTCCTAAACAGAAGCCCCGTGTACACCACCAACCCGTTCACATCTCTAACCATTTTTCCCCACTCGACGACACACCCGCCGAGGATCAAACTCTGGTTATTGGCGACTCTGTTTTGAGAAATGTGAAGTTAGCGACACCAGCAACCATTGTCAATTGTCTTCCGGGGGCCAGAGCAGGCGACATTGAAGGAAATTTGAAACTGCTGGCTAAGGCTAAGCGTAAATTTGGTAAGATTGTAATTCATGTCGGCAGTAATGACACCTGGTTACGCCAATCGGAGGTCACTAAAATTAATATTGAATCGGTGTGTAACTTTGCAAAAACAATGTCGGACTCTGTAGTTTTCTCTGGGCCCCTCCCCAGTCGGACCGGGAGTGACATGCTTAGCTGCATGTTCTCCTTGAATTGCAGCCTGTCTGAGTCGTGTCCAAAAAATGAGGTGGGCTTCATAGATAATTGGCAAAGCTTCTGGGGAAAACCTGGTCTTGTTAGGAGAGACGGCATCCATCCCACTTTGGATGGAGCAGCTCTCATTTCTAGAAATCTGGCCAATTTTCTTAAATCCTCCAAACCGTGACTATCCAGGGTTGGGACCAGGAAGCAGAGTTGTAGTCTTACACACCTCTCTGCAGCTTCTCTCCCCCTGCCATCCCCTCATTACCCCATCCCCGTAGAGACGGTGCCTGCTCCCAGACCACCAATAACCAGCAAAAATCTATTTAAGCATAAAAATTCAAAAAGAAAAAATAATATAGCACCTTCAACTGCACCACAGACTAAAACAGTTAAATGTGGTCTATTAAACATTAGGTCTCTCTCTTCTAAGTCCCTGTTAGTAAATGATATAATAATTGATCAACATATTGATTTATTCTGCCTTACAGAAACCTGGTTACAGCAGGATGAATATGTTAGTTTAAATGAGTCAACACCCCCGAGTCACACTAACTGTCAGAATGCTCGTAGCACGGGCCGGGGCGGAGGATTAGCAGCAATCTTCCATTCCAGCTTATTAATTAATCAAAAACCCAGACAGAGCTTTAATTCATTTGAAAGTTTGACTCTTAGTCTTGTCCATCCAAATTGGAAGTCCCAATACCAGTTTTATTTGTTATTATCTATCGTCCACCTGGTCGTTACTGTGAGTTTCTCTGTGAATTTTCAGACCTTTTGTCTGACTTAGTGCTTAGCTCAGATAAGATAATTATAGTGGGCGATTTTAACATCCACACAGATGCTGAGAATGACAGCCTCAACACTGCATTTAATCTATTATTAGACTCTATTGGCTTTGCTCAAAAAGTAAATGAGTCCACCCACCACTTTAATCATATCTTAGATCTTGTTCTGACTTATGGTATGGAAATAGAAGACTTAACAGTATTCCCTGAAAACTCCCTTCTGTCTGATCATTTCTTAATAACATTTACATTTACTCTGATGGACTACCCAGCAGTGGGGAATAAGTTTCATTACACTAGAAGTCTTTCAGAAAGCGCTGTAACTAGGTTTAAGGATATGATTCCTTCTTTATGTTCTCTAATGCCATATACCAACACAGTGCAGAGTAGCTACCTAAACTCTGTAAGTGAGATAGAGTATCTCGTCAATAGTTTTACATCCTCATTGAAGACAACTTTGGATGCTGTAGCTCCTCTGAAAAAGAGAGCTTTAAATCAGAAGTGCCTGACTCCGTGGTATAACTCACAAACTCGTAGCTTAAAGCAGATAACCTGTAGGTTGGAGAGGAAATGGCGTCTCACTAATTTAGAAGATCTTCACTTAGCCTGGAAAAAGAGTCTGTTGCTCTATAAAAAAGCCCTCCGTAAAGCTAGGACATCTTTCTACTCATCACTAATTGAAGAAAATAAGAACAACCCCAGGTTTCTTTTCAGCACTGTAGCCAGGCTGACAAAGAGTCAGAGCTCTATTGAGCTGAGTATTCCATTAACTTTAACTAGTAATGACTTTCTTTGCTAACAAAATTTTAACTATTAGAGAAAAAATTACTCATAACCATCCCAAAGACGTATCGTTATCTTTGGCTGCTTTCAGTGATGCCGGTATTTGGTTAGACTCATTCTCTCCGATTGTTCTGTCTGAGTTATTTTCATTAGTTACTTCATCCAAACCATCAACATGTTTATTAGACCCCATTCCTACCAGGCTGCTCAAGGAAGCCCTACCATTATTTAATGCTTCGATCTTAAATATGATCAATCTATCTTTATTAGTTGGCTATGTACCACAGGCTTTTAAGGTGGCAGTAATTAAACCATTACTTAAAAAGCCATCACTTGACCCAGCTATCTTAGCTAATTATAGGCCAATCTCCAACCTTCCTTTTCTCTCAAAAATTCTTGAAAGGGTAGTTGTAAAACAGCTAACTGATCATCTGCAGAGGAATGGTCTATTTGAAGAGTTTCAGTCAGGTTTTAGAATTCATCATAGTACAGAAACAGCATTAGTGAAGGTTACAAATGATCTTCTTATGGCCTCGGACAGTGGACTCATCTCTGTGCTTGTTCTGTTAGACCTCAGTGCTACTTTTGATACTGTTGACCATAACATTTTATTACAGAGATTAGAGCATGCCATAGGTATTAAAGGCACTGCGCTGCGGTGGTTTGAATCATATTTGTCTAATAGATTACAATTTGTTCATGTAAATGGGGAATCTTCTTCACAGACTAAAGTTAATTATGGAGTTCTACAAGGTTCTGTGCTAGGACCAATTTTATTCACTTTATACATGCTTCCCTTAGGCAGTATTATTAGACGGTATTGCTTAAATTTTCATTGTTACGCAGATGATACCCAGCTTTATCTATCCATGAAGCCAGAGGACACACACCAATTAGCTAAACTGCAGGATTGTCTTACAGACATAAAGGCATGTATGACCTCTAATTTCCTGCTTTTAAACTCAGATAAAACTGAAGTTATTGTACTTGGCCCCACAAATCTTAGAAACATGGTGTCTAACCAGATCCTTACTCTGGATGGCATTACCCTGACCTCTAGTAATACTGTGAGAAATCTTGGAGTCATTTTTGATCAGGATATGTCATTCAAAGCGCATATTAAACAAATATGTAGGACTGCTTTTTTGCATTTACGCAATATCTCTAAACTCAGAAAGGTCTTGTCTCAGAGTGATGCTGAAAAACTAATTCATGCATTTATTTCCTCTAGGCTGGACTATTGTAATTCATTATTATCAGGTTGTCCTAAAAGTTCCCTAAAAAGCCTTCAGTTAATTCAAAATGCTGCAGCTAGAGTACTGACGGGGACTAGAAGGAGAGAGCATATCTCACCCATATTGGCCTCTCTTCATTGGCTTCCTGTTAATTCTAGAATAGAATTTAAAATTCTTCTTCTTACTTATAAGGTTTTGAATAATCAGGTCCCATCTTATCTTAGGGACCTCGTAGTACCATATCACCCCAATAGAGCGCTTCGCTCTCAGACTGCAGGCTTACTTGTAGTTCCTAGGGTTTGTAAGAGTAGAATGGGAGGCAGAGCCTTCAGCTTTCAGGCTCCTCTCCTGTGGAACCAGCTCCCAATTCAGATCAGGGAGACAGACACCCTCTCTACTTTTAAGATTAGGCTTAAAACTTTCCTTTTTGCTAAAGCTTATAGTTAGGGCTGGATCAGGTGACCCTGAACCATCCCTTAGTTATGCTGCTATAGACATAGACTGCTGGGGGGTTCCCATGATGCACTGTTTCTTTCTCTTTTTGCTCTGTATGCACCACTCTGCATTTAATCATTAGTGATCGATCTCTGCTCCCCTCCACAGCATGTCTTTTTCCTGGTTCTCTCCCTCAGCCCCAACCAGTCCCAGCAGAAGACTGCCCCTCCCTGAGCCTGGTTCTGCTGGAGGTTTCTTCCTGTTAAAAGGGAGTTTTTCCTTCCCACTGTAGCCAAGTGCTTGCTCACAGGGGGTCGTTTTGACCGTTGGGGTTTTACATAATTATTGTATGGCCTTGCATTACAATATAAAGCACCTTGGGGCAACTGTTTGTTGTGATTTGGCGCTATATAAAAAAATTGATTGATTGATTGAAATGAGTCAACACCCCCGAGTCACACTAACTGTCAGAATGCTCGTAGCACGGGCCGAGGAGGAGGATTAGCAGCAATCTTCCATTCCAGCTTATTAATTAATCAAAAACCCAGACAGAGCTTTAATTCATTTGAAAGCTTGACTCTTAGTCTTGTCCATCCAAATTGGAAGTCCCAAAAAACAGTTTTATTTGTTATTATCTATCGTCCACCTGGTCGTTACTGTGAGTTTCTCTGTGAATTTTCAGACCTTTTGGCTGACTTAGTGCTTAGCTCAGATAAGATAATTATAGTGGGCGATTTTAACATCCACACAGATGCTGAGAATGACACCCTCAACACTGCATTTAATCTATTATTAGACTCGACTGGCTTTGCTCAAAATGTAAATGAGTCCACCCACCACTTTAATCATACTTTAGATCTTGTTCTGACTTATGGTATGGAAATTGAAGACTTAACAGTATTCCCTGAAAACCCCCTTCTGTCTGATCATTTCTTAATAACATTTACATTTACTCTGATGGACTACCCAGCAGTGGGGAATAAGTTTCATTACACTAGAAGTCTTTCAGAAAGCGCTGTAACTAGGTTTAAGGATATGATTCCTTCTTTATGTTCTCTAATGCCATATACCAACACAGTGCAGAGTAGCTACCTAAACTCTGTAAGTGAGATAGAGTATCTCGTCAGTAGTTTTACATCCTCATTGAAGACAACTTTGGATGCTGTAGCTCCTCTGAAAAAGAGAGCTTTAAATCAGAAGTGCCTGACTCCGTGGTATAACTCACAAACTCACAGCTTAAAGCAGATAACCCGTAAGTTGGAGAGGAAATGGCATCTCACTCATTTAGAAGATCTTCACTTAGCCTGGAAAAAGAGTCTGTTGCTCTATAAAAAAGCCCTCCGTAAAGCTAGTACATCTTACTACCCATCACTAATTGAAGAAAATAAGAACAACCCCAGGTTTCTTTTCAGCACTGTAGCCAGGCTGACAAAGAGTCAGAGCTCTATTGAGCCGAGTATTCCTTTAACTTTAACTAGTAATGACTTCATGACTTTCTTTGCTAATAAAATTTTAACTATTAGAGAAAAAATTACTCATAATCATCCCAAAGACGTATCGTTATCTTTGGCTGCTTTCAGTGATGCCGGTATTTGGCTAGACTCTTTCTCTCCGATTGTTCTGAGTTATTTTCATTAGTTACTTCCTCCAAACCATCAACATGTCTATTAGACCCCATTCCTACCAGGCTGCTCAAGGAAGCCCTACCATTAATTAATGCTTCGATCTTAAATATGATCAATCTATCTTTATTAGTTGGCTATGTACCACAGGCTTTTAAGGTGGCAGTAATTAAACCATTACTTAAAAAGCCATCACTTGACCCAGCTATCTTAGCTAATTATAGGCCAATCTCCAACCTTCCTTTTCTCTCAAAAATTCTTGAAAGGGTAGTTGTAAAACAGCTAACTGATCATCTGCAGAGGAATGGTCTATTTGAAGAGTTTCAGTCAGGTTTTAGAATTCATCATAGTACAGAAACAGCATTAGTGAAGGTTACAAATGATCTTCTTATGGCCTCAGACAGTGGACTCATCTCTGTGCTTGTTCTGTTAGACCTCAGTGCTGCTTTTGATACTGTTGACCATAAAATTTTATTAGAGCATGCCATAGGTATTAAAGGCACTGCGCTGCGGTGGTTTGAATCATATTTATCTAATAGATTACAATTTGTTCATGTAAATGGGGAATCTTCTTCACAGACTAAGGTTAATTATGGAGTTCCACAAGGTTCTGTGCTAGGACCAATTTTATTCACTTTATACATGTTTTGCTTAGGCAGTATTATTAGACGGTATTGCTTAAATTTTCATTGTTACGCAGATGATACCCAGCTTTATCTATCCATGAAGCCAGAGGACACACACCAATTAGCTAAACTGCAGGATTGTCGTACAGACATAAAGACATGGATGACCTCTAATTTCCTGCTTTTAAACTCAGATAAAACTGAAGTTATTGTACTTGGCCCCACAAATCTTAGAAACATGGTGTCTAACCAGATCCTTACTCTGGATGGCATTACCCTGACCTCTAGTAATACTGTGAGAAATCTTGGAGTCATTTTTGATCAGGATATGTCATTCAATGCGTATATTAAACAAATATGTAGGACTGCTTTTTTGCATTTGTGCAATATCTCTAAAATTAGAAAGGTCTTGTCTCAGAGTGATGCTGAAAAACTAATTCATGCATTTATTTCCTCTAGGCTGGACTATTGTAATTCATTATTATCAGGTTGTCCTAAAAGTTCCCTGAAAAGCCTTCAGTTAATTCAAAATGCTGCAGCTAGAGTACTGACGGGGACTAGGAGAGAGCATATCTCACCCATATTGTCCTCTCTTCATTGGCTTCCTGTTAATTCTAGAATAGAATTTAAAATTCTTCTTCTTACTTATAAGGTTTTGAATAATCAGGTCCCATCTTATCTTAGGGACCTCATAGTACCATATCAATCAATCAATCAATTTTTTTATATAGCGTTAAATCACAACAAACAGTTGCCCCAAGGCGCTTTATATTGTAAGGCAAGGCCATACAATAATTATGTAAAACCCCAACGGTCAAAACGACCCCCTGTGAGCAAGCACTTGGCTACAGTGGGAAGGAAAAACTCCCTTTTAACAGGAAGAAACCTCCAGCAGAACCAGGCTCAGGGAGGGGCAGTCTTCTGCTGGGACTGGTTGGGGCTGAGGGAGAGAACCAGGAAAAAGACATGCTGTGGAGGGGAGCAGAGATCGATCACTAATGATTAAATGCAGAGTGGTGCATACAGAGCAAAAAGAGAAAGAAACAGTGCATCATGGGAACCCCCCAGCAGTCTACGTCTATAGCAGCATAACTAAGGGATGGTTCAGGGTCACCTGATCCAGCCCTAACTATAAGCTTTAGCAAAAAGGAAAGTTTTAAGCCTAATCTTAAAAGTAGAGAGGGTGTCTGTCTCCCTGATCTGAATTGGGAGCTGGTTCCACAGGAGAGGAGCCTGAAAGCTGAAGGCTCTGCCTCCCATTCTACTCTTACAAACCCTAGGAACTACAAGTAAGCCTGCAGTCTGAGAGCGAAGCGCTCTATTGGGGTGATATGGTACTACGAGGTCCCTAAGATAAGATGGGACCTGATTATTCAAAACCTTATAAGTAAGAAGAAGAATTTTAAATTCTATTCTAGAATTAACAGGAAGCCAATGAAGAGAGGCCAATATGGGTGAGATATGCTCTCTCCTTCTAGTCCCCGTCAGTACTCTAGCTGCAGCATTTTGAATTAACTGAAGGCTTTTTAGGGAACTTTTAGGACAACCTAATAATAATGAATTACAATAGTCCAGCCTAGAGGAAATAAATGCATGAATTAGTTTTTCAGCATCACTCTGAGACAAGACCTTTCTGATTTTAGAGATATTGCGTAAATGCAAAAAAGCAGTCCTACATATTTGTTTAATATGCGCTTTGAATGACATATCCTGATCAAAAATGACTCCAAGATTTCTCACAGTATTACTAGAGGTCAGGGTAATGCCATCCAGAGTAAGGATCTGGTTAGACACCATGTTTCTAAGATTTGTGGGGCCAAGTACAATAACTTCAGTTTTATCTGAGTTTAAAAGCAGGAAATTAGAGGTCATCCATGTCTTTATGTCTGTAAGACAATCCTGCAGTTTAGCTAATTGGTGTGTGTCCTCTGGCTTCATGGATAGATAAAGCTGGGTATCATCTGCGTAACAATGAAAATTTAAGCAATACCGTCTAATAATACTGCCTAAGGGAAGCATGTATAAAGTGAATAAAATTGGTCCTAGCACAGAACCTTGTGGAACTCCATAATTAACTTTATTCTGTGAAGAAGATTCCCCATTTACATGAACAAATTGTAATCTATTAGACAAATATGATTCAAACCACCGCAGCGCAGTGCCTTTAATACCTATGGCATGCTCTAATCTCTGTAATAAAACTTTATGGTCAACAGTATCAAAAGCAGCACTGAGGTCTAACAGAACAAGCACAGAGATGAGTCCACTGTCCGAGGCCATAAGAAGATCATTTGTAACCTTCACTAATGCTGTTTCTGTACTATGATGAATTCTAAAACCTGACTGAAACTCTTCAAATAGACCATTCCTCTGCAGATGATCAGTTAGCTGTTTTACAACTACCCTTTCAAGAATTTTTGAGAGAAAAGGAAGGTTGGAGATTGGCCTATAATTAGCTAAGATAGCTGGGTCAAGTGATGGCTTTTTAAGTAATGGTTTAATTACTGCCACCTTAAAAGCCTGTGGTACATAGCCAACTAACAAAGATAGATTGATCATATTTAAGATCGAAGCATTAAATAATGGTAGGGCTTCCTTGAGCAGCCTGGTAGGAATGGGGTCTAATAAACATGTTGATGGTTTGGATGAAGTAACTAATGAGAATAACTCAGACAGAACAATCGGAGAGAAAGAGTCTAACCAAATACCGGCATCACTGAAAGCAGGCAAAGATAACGATACGTCTTTGGGATGGTTATGAGTAATTTTTTCTCTAATAGTTAAAATTTTGTTAGCAAAGAAAGTCATGAAGTCATTACTAGTTAAAGTTAATGGAATACTCAGCTCAATAGAGCTCTGACTCTTTGTCAGCCTGGCTACAGTGCTGAAAAGAAACCTGGGGTTGTTCTTATTTTCTTCAATTAGTGATGAGTAGAAAGATGTCCTAGCTTTACGGAGGGCTTTTTTATAGAGCAACAGACTCTTTTTCCAGGCTAAGTGAAGATCTTCTAAATTAGTGAGACGCCATTTCCTCTCCAACTTACGGGTTATCTGCTTTAAGCTACGAGTTTGTGAGTTATACCACGGAGTCAGACACTTCTGATTTAAAGCTCTCTTTTTCAGAGGAGCTACAGCATCCAAAGTTGTCTTCAATGAGGATGTAAAACTATTGACGATTGTCCATCAGAGTAAATGTAAATGTTATTAAGAAATGATCAGACAGAAGGGAGTTTTCAGGGAATACTGTTAAGTCTTCTATCACCATATCACCCCAATAGAGCGCTTCGCTCTCAGACTGCAGGCTTACTTGTAGTTCCTAGGGTTTGTAAGAGTAGAATGGGAGGCAGAGCCTTCAGCTTTCAGGCTCCTCTCTTGTGGAACCAGCTCCCAATTCAGATCAGGGAGACAGACACCCTCTCTACTTTTAAGATTAGGCTTAAAACTTTCCTTTTTGCTAAAGCTTATAGTTAGGGCTGGATCAGGTGACCCTGAACCATCCCTTAGTTATGCTGCTATAGACTTAGACTGCTGGGGGGTTCCCATGATGCACTGAGTGTTTCTTTCTCTTTTTGCTCTGTATGCACCACTCTGCATTTAATCATTAGTGATTGATCTCTGTTCTCTTCCACAGCATGTCTTTTTCCTGGTTCTCTCCCTCAGCCCCAACCAGTCCCAGCAGAAGACTGCCCCTCCCTGAGCCTAGTTCTGCTGGAGGTTTCTTCCTGTTAAAAGGGAGTTTTTCCTTCCCACTGTCGCCAAGTGCTTGCTCACAGGGGGTCATTTTGACCGTTGGGGTTTTTCTGTAATTATTGTATGGCTTTGCCTTACAATATAAAGCACCTTGGGGCAACTGTTTGTTGTGATTTGGTGCTATATAAATAAAATTGATTTGATTTGATTTGATTTCTGAGCATGTTTATCACTTTGAGCGTTCGTTACTATGAGCATTTGATACTTATGTGCGTTTAATCACTATGTGTTGGGACGGTGTCGTAACACGGACCCGCAACAGGGGGCGCAAATGAACGGACAATGGATAAGACAAAGAGTAACAATTTAATGTTGTGAAACGCACAACTGAATACAGACAAAGATAATGCCAATTGAACACAAGGTGACGTGCGGGCAGGCTCGAAGATAGGAGACCTCTGGCGATCGGAGAGCCGGGACCCACACAGCTTCCACCACCAACGGCCTGAAGAACACCGGAGCCGCCAAGACCTGACTCCCCAGGTGGTCACCGTCTTCTGTTGCAGACCCTGGTACTGCTGGCAGAAGATGAAAAAACAGTTAATGGTGAGTGTGTATCCACACCCAGTAATCCTTTTTCTACAGATCTTCAAGGAGGGAAAACCTCCACCTCCAGACACAATTTCACCCGTGCAGCTCCTGTTAGTCTCTTCCCTGGATGGAGTAAGAGGCGAAGAACGTCGCACTCCCACTATCCGCCAATCCAGCTTCAGACTCAATCCACAGGAATACGGCTGCACACAGAACAATGTTAGATACAACGATAATTCAGCAGAGAAGGTTACCTTCACGGTAGTTGATTTCTCGGCGAGGAGGTGGAGTAATGATCCGGCTTTTGTAGAGATGCAGGTGATTGGTGACAGCTGGTGTAAATGAGTGACAGCTGTCACTCTCTGTCTCGGCGCCCTCTCATGCTTGAAGCCCGCACTCCAAGCAGGGCGCCGACTGGTGGTGGTGGGCCAGCAGTACCTCCTCTTCAGCGGCCCACACAACACTATGAGCGTTTTTAATCACTTTGAGCGTTGAATCACTGAGCATTTTGGTCAGTATGAGCATTTGGTCACTGAGCATTTTGATCACTGAGCATTTTGTCACTATGACCGTTTGGTCACTTTAAGCGTTTGGTCACTTTGAGCGTTTGGTCGCTGTGACCGTTTGTCACTATGAATATTTGGTCACTTTAAGCGTTTGGTCACTTTGAGCATTTGATACTTATGAGGGTTTTTATCACTTTGAGCATTTTTATCACTATGAGCGTTTAATCACTATGAACGTTTTTATCACTTTGAGCGGTTGGTCACTTTGAGCGTTCCTCACTATGAGCATTTGATACTTATGTGCGTTTAATCACTATGAGCATTTTTAATCACTATGAGCATTTTTAATCACTTTGAGCGTTTGGTCACTATGAGCGTTTTTATCACTGTGAGCGTTTGGTCACTATGAGCGTTTTTATCACTGTGAGCATTTGGTCACTATGAACGTTTTTATCACTTTGAGCATTTCGTCATTATGAGAGTTTGGTCACTTTAAACGTTTGGTCACTAGGAGCGTTTTTATTCACTTTGAGCATCTTGTTACTATGAGTGTTTGGTCACTTTAAGCGTTTGGTCAGTTTGAGCGTTTTTATCACTTTGTGGGTTTGGTCACTGTCAGTGTTTTTATCACTTTGAGCATTTCGTCACTATGATTTTTTGGTCACTAAGCGTTTGGCCACTGAGCATTTTTATCACTTTGAGCATTTTGTTACTATGAGCGTTTGGTCACTTCAAGCATTTGGTCACTATGGGTGTTTTTATCACTGAGCGTTTGGTCACTTTGAGCGTTTTTATCACTGTGAGCGCTTGGTCACTGTGAGCGTTTTTATCACTTTGAGCATTTCGTCATTATGAGAGTTTGGTCACTTTAAGCGTTTGGTCACTAGGAGCGTTTTTATTCACTTTGAGCATTTTGTTACTATGAGTGTTTGGTCACTTTAAGCGTTTGGTCAGTTTGAGCGTTTTTATCACTTTGTGGGTTTGGTCACTGTGAGTGTTTTTATCACTGAGTATTTCGTCACTATGAGAGTTTGGTCACTATGAGCATTTTTATCACTTGGAGCATTTCGTCACTATGAGAGTTTGGTCACTATGAGAGTTTGGTCACTATGAGCATTTTTATCACTTGGAGCATTTCATCACTATGAGAGTTTGGTCACTAAGCGTTTCGCCACTGAGCATTTTTATCACTTTGAGCATTTTGTTACTATGAGCGTTTGGTCACTTCAAGCATTTGGTCACTATGGGCGTTTTTATCACTGAGCGTTTGGTCACATTGACCATTTTTATCACTGAGCATTTTGTTACTATGAGCGTTTGGTTACTTCAAGCATTTGGTCACTATGGGCATTTTTTATCACTGAGCGTTTGGTCACTTTGACCATTTTTATCACTTTGAGCATTTTGTTACTATGAGTGTTTGGTCACTTTAAGCGTTTGGTCAGTGTGAGCGTTTTTATCACTTTGTGGGTTTGGTCACTGTGAGTGTTTTTATCACTTTGAGCATTTCGTCACTATGAGAGTTTGGTCACTATGAGCATTTTTATCACTTGGAGCATTTCGTCACTATAAGAGTTTGGTCACTATGAGAGTTTGGTCACTATGAGCATTTTTATCACTTGGAGCATTTCGTCACTATGAGAGTTTGGTCACTAAGCGTTTCGCCACTGAGCATTTTTATCACTTTGAGCATTTCGTCATTATGAGAGTTTGGTCACTTTAAGCGTTTGGTCACTAGGAGCGTTTTTATTCACTTTGAGCATTTTGTTACTATGAGTGTTTGGTCACTTTAAGCGTTTGGTCAGTTTGAGCGTTTTTATCACTTTGTGGGTTTGGTCACTGTGAGTGTTTTTATCACTTTGAGTATTTCGTCACTATGAGAGTTTGGTCACTATGAGCATTTTTATCACTTGGAGCATTTCGTCACTATGAGAGTTTGGTCACTATGAGAGTTTGGTCACTATGAGCATTTTTATCACTTGGAGCATTTCATCACTATGAGAGTTTGGTCACTAAGCGTTTCGCCACTGAGCATTTTTATCACTTTGAGCATTTTGTTACTATGAGCGTTTGGTTACTTCAAGCATTTGGTCACTATGGGCGTTTTTTATCACTGAGCGTTTGGTCACTTTGACCATTTTTATCACTTTGAGCATTTTGTTACTATGAGTGTTTGGTCACTTTAAGCGTTTGGTCAGTGTGAGCGTTTTTATCACTTTGTGGGTTTGGTCACTGTGAGTGTTTTTATCACTTTGAGCATTTCGTCACTATGAGAGTTTGGTCACTATGAGCATTTTTATCACTTGGAGCATTTCGTCACTATAAGAGTTTGGTCACTATGAGAGTTTGGTCACTATGAGCATTTTTATCACTTGGAGCATTTCGTCACTATGAGAGTTTGGTCACTAAGCGTTTCGCCACTGAGCATTTTTATCACTTTGAGCATTTTGTTACTATGAGCGTTTGGTCACTTCAAGCATTTGGTCACTATGGGCGTTTTTATCACTGAGCGTTTGGTCACTTTGACCATTTTTATCACTTTGAGCATTTTGTTACTATGGCGTTTGGTCACTTCAAGCATTTGGTCACTATGGGCGTTTTTTATCACTGAGCGTTTGGTCACTTTGACCATTTTTATCACTTTGAGCATTTTGTTACTATGAGCGTTTGGTCACTTCAAGCATTTGGTCACTATGGGCGTTTTTATCACTGAGCGTTTGGTCACTTTGACCATTTTTATCACTTTGAGCATTTTGTTACTATGAGCGTTTGGTCACTTCAAGCATTTGGTCACTATGGGCGTTTTTATCACTGAGCGTTTGGTCACTTTGACCATTTTTATCACTTTGAGCATTTCGTCACTATGATTGTTTTTATCACTGAGCATTTCGTCACTATGAGCATTTGACACTTATGAGCATTTAATCACTATGAGCGTTTTTATCACTTTGAGCGTTTAATCACTATGAGCGTTTTTATCACTTTGAGCGGTTGGTCACTTTGAGCGTTTAATCACTATGAGTGTTTAATCACAAAGCGTTTAATCACTATGAGCATTTTTATCACTATGAGCGTTTTTATCACTTTGAGCATTTCGTCATTATGAGAGTTTGGTCACTTTAAGCGTTTGGTCACTAGGAGCGTTTTTATTCACTTTGAGCATTTTGTTACTATGAGTGTTTGGTCACTTTAAGCATTTGGTCCGTTTGAGCGTTTTTATCACTTTGTGGGTTTGGTCACTGTCAGTGTTTTTATCACTTTGAGCATTTGGTCACTATGAGAGTTTGGTCACTATGAGAGTTTGGTCACTATGAGCGTTTTTATCACTTGGAGCATTTCATCACTATGAGAGTTTGGTCACTAAGCGTTTGGCCACTGAGCATTTTTATCACTTTGAGCATTTTGTTACTATGAGCGTTTGGTCACTTCAAGCATTTGGTCACTATGAGCGTTTTTATCACTGTGAGCGTTTGGTCACTATGAGCATTTTTATCACTTTGAGCATTTTGTCATTATGAGAGTTTGGTCAGTTTAAGCGTTTGGTCACTAGGAGTGTTTTTATTCACTTTGAGCATTTTGTTACTATGAGTGTTTGCTCACTTTAAGCGTTTGGTCAGTTTGAGCGTTTTTATCACTTTGTGGGTTTGGTCACTGTGAGTGTTTTTATCACTTTGAGCATTTCGTCACTATGAGAGTTTGGTCACTATGAGCGTTTTTATCACTTGGAGCATTTCGTCACTATGAGAGTTTGGTCACTAAGCGTTTCTCCACTGAGCATTTTTATCACTTTGAGCATTTTGTTACTATGAGCGTTTGGTCACTTCAAGCATTTGGTCACTATGGGCGTTTTTTTTTATCACTGAGCGTTTGGTCACTTTGACCATTTTTATCACTTTGAGCATTTTGTTACTATGGCGTTTGGTCACTTCAAGCATTTGGTCACTATGGGCGTTTTTATCACTGAGCGTTTGGTCACTTTGACCATTTTTATCACTTTGAGCATTTCGTTACTATGAGCGTTTGCTCACTTCAAGCATTTAGTCACTATGGGCGTTTTTATCACTGAGCGTTTGGTCACTTTGACCATTTTTATCACTTTGAGCATTTCGTCACTATGAGTGTTTTTATCACTGAGCATTTCGTCACTATGAGCATTTGATACTTATGAGCATTTAATCACTATGAGCGTTTTTATCACTTTGAGCGTTTAATCACTATGAGCGTTTTTATCACTTTGAGCATTTTGTTACTATGAGCGTTTGGTCACTTCAAGCATTTGGTCACTATGGGCGTTTTTATCACTGAGCGATTGGTCACTTTGACCATTTATATCACTTTGAGCATTTTGTTACTATGAGCGTTTGGTCACTTCAAGCATTTGGTCACTATGGGCGTTTTTTTTCACTGAGCGTTTGGTCACTTTGACCATTTGTATCACTTTGAGCATTTTCTTGCTATGAGCGTTTGGTCACTTCAAGCATTTAGTCACTATGGGTGTTTTTATCACTGAGCGTTTGGTCACTTTGACCATTTTTATCACTTTGAGCATTTCGTCACTATGAGTGTTTTTATCACTGAGCATTTCATCACTATGACGGACCGGGAGTGACATGTTTAGCCGCATGTTCTCCTTGAATTGCTGGCTGTCTGAGTGGTGTCCAAAAAATGAGGTGGGCTTCATAGATAATTGGCAAAGCTTCTGGGGAAAACCTGGTCTTGTTAGGAGAGACGGCATCCATCCCACTTTGGATGGAGCAGCTCTCATTTCTAGAAATCTGGCCAATTTTCTTAAATCCTCCAAACCGTGACTATCCAGGGTTGGGACCAGGAAGCAGAGTTGTAGTCTTACACACCTCTCTGCAGCTTCTCTCCCCCTGCCATCCCCTCATTACCCCATCCCCGTAGAGACGATGCCTGCTCCCAGACCACCAATAACCAGCAAAAATCTATTTAAGCATAAAAATTCAAAAAGAAAAAATAATATAGCACCTTCAACTGCACCACAGACTAAAACAGTTAAATGTGGTCCATTAAACATTAGGTCTCTCTCTTCTAAGTCCCTGTTGGTAAATGATATAATAATTGATCAACATATTGATTTATTCTGCCTAACAGAAACCTGGTTACAGCAGGATGAATATGTTAGTTTAAATGAGTCAACACCCCCGAGTCACACTAACTGTCAGAATGCTCGTAGCATGGGCCGGGGCGGAGGATTAGCAGCAATCTTCCATTCCAGCTTATTAATTAATCAAAAACCCAGACAGAGCTTTAATTCATTTGAAAGCTTGTCTCTTAGTCTTGTCCATCAAATTGGAAGTCCCAAAAACCAGTTTTATTATTATCTATCGTCCACCTGGTCGTTACTGTGAGTTTCTCTGTGAATTTTCAGACCTTTTGTCTGACTTAGTGCTTAGCTCAGATAAGATAATTATAGTGGGCGATTTTAACATCCACACAGATGCTGAGAATGACAGCCTCAACACTGCATTTAATCTATTATTAGACTCTATTGGCTTTGCTCAAAAAGTAAATGAGTCCACCCACCACTTTAATCATATCTTAGATCTTGTTCTGACTTATGGTATGGAAATAGAAGACTTAACAGTATTCCCTGAAAACTCCCTTCTGTCTGATCATTTCTTAATAACATTTACATTTACTCTGATGGACTACCCAGCAGTGGGGAATAAGTTTCATTACACTAGAAGTCTTTCAGAAAGCGCTGTAGCTAGGTTTAAGGATATGATTCCTTCTTTATGTTCTCTAATGCCATATACCAACACAGTGCAGAGTAGCTACCTAAACTCTGTAAGGGAGATAGAGTATCTCGTCAATAGTTTTACATCCTCATTGAAGACAACTTTGGATGCTGTAGCTCCTCTGAAAAAGAGAGCTTTAAATCAGAAGTGTCTGACTCCATGGTATAACTCACAAACTCGTAGCTTAAAGCAGATAACCCGTAAGTTGGAGAGGAAATGGCGTCTCACTAATTTAGAAGATCTTCACTTAGCCTGGAAAAAGAGTCTCTTGCTCTATAAAAAAGCCCTCCGTAAAGCTAGGACATCTTTCTACTCATCACTAATTGAAGAAAATAAGAACAACCCCAGGTTTCTTTTCAGCACTGTAGCCAGGCTGACAAAGAGTCAGAGCTCTATTGAGCTGAGTATTCCATTAACTTTAACTAGTAATGACTTCATGACTTTCTTTGCTAACAAAATTTTAACTATTAGAGAAAAAATTACTCATAACCATCCCAAAGACGTATCGTTATCTTTGGCTGCTTTCAGTGATGCCGGTATTTGGTTAGACTCTTTCTCTCCGATTGTTTTGTCTGAGTTATTTTCATTAGTTACTTCATCCAAACCATCAACATGTTTATTAGACCCCATTCCTACCAGGCTGCTCAAGGAAGCCCTACCATTATTTAATGCTTCGATCTTAAATATGATCAATCTATCTTTGTTAGTTGGCTATGTACCACAGGCTTTTAAGGTGGCAGTAATTAAACCATTACTTAAAAAGCCATCACTTGACCCAGCTATCTTAGCTAATTATAGGCCAATCTCCAACCTTCCTTTTCTCTCAAAAATTCTTGAAAGGGTAGTTGTAAAACAGCTAACTGATCATCTGCAGAGGAATGGTCTATTTGAAGAGTTTCAGTCAGGTTTTAGAATTCATCATAGTACAGAAACAGCATTAGTGAAGGTTACAAATGATCTTCTTATGGCCTCGGACAGTGGACTCATCTCTGTGCTTGTTCTGTTAGACCTCAGTGCTGCTTTTGATACTGTTGACCATAAAATTTTATTACAGAGATTAGAGCATGCCATAGGTATTAAAGGCACTGCGCTGCAGTGGTTTGAATCATATTTGTCTAATAGATTACAATTTGTTCATGTAAATGGGGAATCTTCTTCACAGACTAAAGTTAATTATGGAGTTCCACAAGGTTCTGTGCTAGGACCAATTTTATTCACTTTTTAGATGGTATTGCTTAAATTTTCATTGTTACGCAGATGATACCCAGCTTTATCTATCCATGAAGCCAGAGGACACACACCAATTAGCTAAACTGCAGGATTGTCTTACAGACATAAAGACATGGATGACCTCTAATTTCCTGCTTTTAAACTCAGATAAAACTGAAGTTATTGTACTTGGCCCCACAAATCTTAGAAACATGGTGTCTAACCAGATCCTTACTCTGGATGGCATTACCCTGACCTCTAGTAATACTGTGAGAAATCTTGGAGTCATTTTTGATCAGGATATGTCATTCAAAGCGCATATTAAACAAATATGTAGGACTGCTTTTTTGCATTTACGCAATATCTCTAAAATCAGAAAGGTCTTGTCTCAGAGTGATGCTGAAAAACTAATTCATGCATTTATTTCCTCTAGGCTGGACTATTGTAATTCATTATTATCAGGTTGTCCTAAAAGTTCCCTAAAAAGCCTTCAGTTAATTCAAAATGCTGCAGCTAGAGTACTGACGGGGACTAGAAGGAGAGAGCATATCTCACCCATATTGGCCTCTCTTCATTGGCTTCCTGTTAATTCTAGAATAGAATTTAAAATTCTTCTTCTTACTTATAAGGTTTTGAATAATCAGGTCCCATCTTATCTTAGGGACCTCGTAGTACCATATCACCCCAATAGAGCGCTTCGCTCTCAGACTGCAGGCTTACTTGTAGTTCCTAGGGTTTGTAAGAGTAGAATGGGAGGCAGAGCCTTCAGCTTTCAGGCTCCTCTCCTGTGGAACCAGCTCCCAATTCAGATCAGGGAGACAGACACCCTCTCTACTTTTAAGATTAGGCTTAAAACTTTCCTTTTTGCTAAAGCTTATAGTTAGGGCTGGATCAGGTGACCCTGAACCATCCCTTAGTTATGCTGCTATAGACGTAGACTGCTGGGGGGTTCCCATGATGCACTGTTTCTTTCTCTTTTTGCTCTGTATGCACCACTCTGCATTTAATCATTAGTGATCGATCTCTGCTCCCCTCCACAGCATGTCTTTTTCCTGGTTCTCTCCCTCAGCCCCAACCAGTCCCAGCAGAAGACTGCCCCTCCGTGAGCCTGGTTCTGCTGGAGGTTTCTTCCTGTTAAAAGGGAGTTTTTCCTTCCCACTGTAGCCAAGTGCTTGCTCACAGGGGGTCGTTTTGACCGTTGGGGTTTTACATAATTATTGTATGGCCTTGCCTTACAATATAAAGCGCCTTGGGGCAACTGTTTGTTGTGATTTGGCGCTATATAAAAAAATTGATTGATTGATTGATTATGAGCATTTGATACTTATGAGCATTTAATCACTATGAGCGTTTTTATCACTTTGAGCGTTTAATCACTATGAGCGTTTTTATCACTTTGAGCATTTAATCACTATGAGCGTTTTTATCACTTTGAGCGGTTGGCCACTTTGAGCGGTTGGTCACTTTGAGCGTTTACTCACTATGAGCGTTTTTATCACTTTGAGCGTTTAATCACTATGAGCATTTTTATAACTTTGAGCGTTTAATCACTATGAGTGTTTTTATCACTTTGAGCGTTTAATCACTATGAGTGTTTAATCACAAAGCGTTTAATCACTATGAGCATTTTTATCACTATGAGCGTTTTTATCACATTGAGCGGATGGCCATTATGAGCTTTTTCATCACTTTGAGTGGTTGGTCACTTTGAGCATTCCTCACTATGAGCATTTGATACTTATGAGCATTTAATTACTATGAGCGTTTCATCACTATGAGCGTTTTTATCACTTTGAGCGTTTAATCACTTTGAGCGTTTAATCACTATGAGCATTTTTATCACTTTGAGCGGTTGGTCACTTTGAGCGTTCCTCACTATGAGCATTTGATACTGAGGAGCGTTTAATCACTATGAGCGTTTTTATCAATTTGAGCGTTTCATCACTTTGAGCGTTTCGTCACTACGAGCATTTTTATCACTCTGAGCGTTTCGTCACTACGAGCATTTTTATCACTCTGAGCGTTTCGTCACTACAAGCATTTTTATCACTGAGCGTTTCGTCACTATGAGCGTTTTTATCACTCTGAGCGTATCGTCACTATGAGCATTTGATACTTTCAGTGTTTATTCACTGTGAGTGTTTTTAATCACTTTGAGTGTTTCATCACTATGAGCGTTTTTATCACTGAGCATTTTTATCACTTTGAGTGTTTCGTCACTATGAGCATTTTTATCACTTTGATCATTTAATCACTGAGCGTTTTTATCACTTTGAATGTTTCGTCACTATGAGCGTTTTTATCACTTTGATCATTTAATCACTGAGCGTTTTTATCACTTTGAATGTTTCGTCACTATGAGCATTTTTATCACTTTGATCATTTAATCACTGACCGTTTTTATCACTTTGAGCGTTTCATCACTATGAGCATTTTTATCACTGAGCGTTTTTATCACTTTGAATGTTTCATCACTATGGGTGTTTTTATCACTTTGATCATTTAATCACTGAGCGTTTTTATCTCTTTGATCATTTAATCACTGAGCGTTTTTATCACTGAATGTTTCGTCACTATGAGCGTTTTATCACTTTGATCATTTAATCACTGAGCGTTTTTATCACTTTGAATGTTTCGTCACTATGAGCATTTTTATCACTTTGATCATTTAATCACTGAGCGTTTTTATCACTTTGATCATTTAATCACTGACCGTTTTTATCACTTTGAGTGTTTCGTCACTATGAGCATTTTTATCACTTTGATCATTTAATCACTGAGCGTTTTTATCACTTTGAATGTTTCGTCACTATGAGCGTTTTTATCACTTTGATCATTTAATCACTGACCACTTTTATCACTTTGAGCGTTTCATCACTATGAGCGTTTTTATCACTGAGTGTTTTTATCACTTTGAATGTTTCATCACTATGGGTGTTTTTATCACTTTGATCATTTAATCACTGAGCGTTTTTATCTCTTTGATCATTTAATCACTGAGCGTTTTTATCACTTTGAATGTTTCGTCACTATGAGCGTTTTTATCACTTTGATCATTTAATCACTGAGCGTTTTTATCACTTTGATCATTTAATCACTGAGCGTTTTTATCACTTTGAATGTTTCGTCACTATGAGCTTTTTTATCACTTTGATCATTTAATCACTGAGCGTTTTTATCACTTTGAGTGTTTTGTCACTATGGGCGTTTTTATCACTTTGATCATTTAATCACTGAGCGTTTTTATCACTTTGAGTGTTTTGTCACTATGGGCATTTTTATCACTTTGATCATTTAATCACTGAGCTTTTTTTATCACTTTGAGTGTTTTGTCACTATGGGCGTTTTTATCACTTTGATCATTTAATCACTGAGCTTTTTTATCACTTTGAGTGTTTTGTCACTATGGGCGTTTTTATCACTTTGATCATTTAATCCCTGAGCGTTTTTATCACTTTGAGCGTTTGGTCTTTAGGAGCATTTAGTTGCTATGAGAGATCTGCACTGAATCTCCTGAACATTGAGGACATTCCTGAACAACCGAGGACATTCGAGTGGTCAACAGCAACAACTCAGCTTTCAACTTGTACTTTTAAAACCTCCTTCAGCTCTCTCAGGCTGCACAGGAATTCAAGGAATGGATGTTGTTTTAAGCTGTTCCTGTAAAGACTTGTCTTTGTGCCTGGCCTCATTGTTTTACTCCCAGTCATTAGTTTCTTGCAGGCTGTATCTGGTTTGTCTGCATTCAGTAGAGAAGCATCTCCACAGTGCAATGCTACCTGCATTAGTTAGCCGATCATCTGCTGTCTTTTTTGGAGATAAGCTGCACCAGAGTATAATTCACATCCTTTGTCTGTATGTGGAACTCATTTTTTCTCCGTGGCAAAGACAGGACCTCGGTGTAGCACATGTGCACACCCCAGCATGTGCTGGGCTTTTATTCCAAAAATAAGGAAGATGGACTAAAAACGGACAACAAATGTACCCATCTGTATTTTGTTGGATATAAATGTTGAATTTCAAAGTGTTTACATTTTCTTTTAAACAGAAATCACTTAACAAGAAAGTAAAAAAAAAAATCATGCTTGCCATTTATTGAACATGGACTTCCAGTGAGCTCCCTTTCAGCATAAGAGCACAGGACAACACCTCCACTTGCTCTTATCCTTATATCCCAAACAAAAAAACTCCCAAATCTCCCTATCTTTAAGTTCTTAACAGATTGGTTAAAACATCTGCAACCATGTTTTCTGTTGGTCAATACTCAGTACATATTTACGTACTTGTCATTGAGCTCAGAATGTATGAAATGGTACATAATGTCAATATGTTTACATCTCTGATGGTGTGTTGGGTTTCCAGACATGGCAATTGCTAAATTTGTAACAGGTGAATATTGACATTCACTGCCCATTCCATTCAGTAGTTGTGTAAGATATAAACTCTCCTGTGTGCAGTGGCGGGTACTGGTCTTTCAAAAAGGGGAAGCTCATTGTCATCTTACATCATAAAATTGGTCAATTTATTTACAAGTAAATTCGAATATGTAAAATGGTCATAACAGTTCCTAGTTGCAGAAGCATTTCACAATTTATATCTCTATTACATACAGTATTTATGATGGCACAATTACATTATAACACAAGTGTATTATTCATGTTTTTAAACAAAAATAGTGCCAAAAATTTCAAGGAGCGCATAGAACCTTTATTATTAAACATACATAACATATCCTGACTGTTTGATGACATCTTGCTCTTTATTGTTCCATGCAAATGTTATGTTAAAGGTTGGTGAACAGAAGTCACAATATCTAATTGTATCAAAAGCTTCAAAACACTGAACTATTGCTTCATATTGATTCAGTGGTTCAAAACGCTTCAGTTTCTCCATAACTAATTTTCATCAGTAAAATTAAAGGCAGCCAATAATTATTCCCACATGTGCCCGGATAGACTTATAATCATGAATACTTTGATGTTGTATTGTGAATCGGGATGTTAATTAATGTACGATGACCTTAAACACTAACTTACTGAAGAATGAAGCAGAGAGTAACTCACCTGGATCTTCTCACACAACATCTAATCTAGTACCCGATTCCTGCAATCTGTGAATGTTCCTGGCATCAAAATGACCAATTTCATGTAGTTCACTTATCTGTCCACAGATTTGGACTCATTTTGGGGGGAGCTGCGGTATTTGTTTTTAGTTTGGTAGCACTGTATAAACATATATCTATCTCAGATAGCTTTGTGTATCCTTCCCCTAAACCATGATGTTGAACAATCTTTGTTTTCAGGTCATTTGAGAGTTGTTTAGAGGCTCCCATGTTGTCACTCATTTAGAATAGATGCAAAGAGGGGAAACATTTGCAAATGGCCACCTTAAATACCCTTTCCTTACCAAGCCAATTTTGTGTTCCAATAATTAGTGCTAAATGTATTCAAATGAACAAAAAGGTGCCCAAATTTGTTTAAATAATTATTGCACACTTTCTGTATATACGAAAGTGTGCATTTCACTTCATTTCACTTTATTTCACTTCTCAAATATCAGTGTGTTTGTCTGCTGTATGTTATATTTAACTTAAATTTCTGATCCAGACAACCAATAATTTATAAAGAAAAGTTATGAAAATTATCAGGGGTGCCCAAATGCTTGCATACAACTGTATGTATCTCATCTGATTTAGTTTGATCTCATTTCCCTATGTACAGTCAATACAGAACAAATGTTTGAGTCCACCAAGATGTTTCATTTTAAATTTCTCTTTCAACGTTTCTTTACAATTTGAGTGAGTCTTCATTACTTGTAGTAATGATAACATCATCAACCCAAATGATTTTCAATTTATTTTCATTTATATAGCACCAAATCACAACAGAGTTGCCTCAAGGTGCTTCACACAACTAAGGTCTAACCTTACTAACCCCCAGAGCAGCAGTGGTAAGGAAAAACTCCCTCTGAGGAAGAAACTTCAAGCAGACCAGATTCAAAGGGGTGACACTCTGCTTGGGCCATGATACAGACATAAATTACAGAAAAATTCACAGAACGAATATACAGGAAAAGCTGTAGGTGCACAGGACAAGAGGGTCTCCAGCACAAATACCACACCCATCTCTGGATGGAGCTGCACCTTAAACAGAGAGAAAAACAGAAGAAATACGAAGGTGATCGCCAGCCACTAGCCCTAAGCTTTACTAAAAGACCCAGAATTTAGATAAAGTTGAGGCGAGCTCTATGACCTGCAAACTTCTTACTCAACCTAGGGACACAAAGTAGTCCTGCACCCTGAGAACGTAAAGCCCGGGCTGATACGTAAGGTTTAATTAGGTCAGCTAGGTAGGGAGATGCCAGTCCATAAACAATAGCAGAACCTTAAAATCTGATCTCACTGGGACAGGAAGCCAGTGAAGAGACGCCAAAATGGGTGTAATGTGGTCGAACTTTCTGCTTCATGTCAAAAGTCTGGCTGCAGCATTTTGAACCAATTGGAGAGCCCTAATGCTGGACTGTGGTAAACCAGAAAATAGAACATTGCAGTAGTCCAATCTAGAAGAGATAAACACATGGATCAGGGTCTCAGCATCAGCCATAGACAGGATGGGACGAATCTTCGCTATATTTCGCAGGTGGAAGAAAGCAGTCCTCGTAATATTTCTAATGTGGAGGACAAAGGACAATGTAGGGTCAAAAATTACCCCAAGGTTCCTCACTTTGTTAGTGTGATGTATGACACATGAGCCTAGGCTAAGCATTAGCTGGTCAAATTGATGTTGATATCTCACTGGACCAAGAACCATCATTTCAGTCTTATCAGAGTTTAAAAGTAGGAATTTCTAGATATCCAACTTCTCACTGATGCAAGACAATCTTCTAAGGATTTTATGTGAACAAGATTACCAGCAGTTATCAGCATGTAAAACTGAGTATCATCTGCATAGCAGGGAAAGGTAATCCCAAAATGCCACAATATGTGCCCAAGGGGTGCTATATAAAGGGAGAAAAGCAGTGGGCCTAAGACGGACTCCTGTGGAACCCCAAATTTCATGTCACTAAGGTTAGAGGTAGTGTTACTGTACAAAACACAGTGAGAACGACTGGTCAAGTATGATGTCAGCCATGCAAGGGCACTCCCAGTAATCCCAAAATGATTTTTCAGCCTATCAAGTGGAATATGATGATCCACTGTATCAAATGCAGCACTGAGATCTAACAGCACCAGAACCATAGTGGTGTCTGAATCCACTGTAAGCAGAAGATCATTCATCACTTTAGTGAGAGCCATCTCTGTGGAATGATATTTTCTAAAAGCAGACTGCAGCAGCTCAAAGAGATTATTCTCAGTAAGATAGTCCACGAGCTGCCGTGAAACCACTTTTTCCAGAATTTTAGAGCAAAATGATAGATTTGATATCGGCCGATAGTTTTGTCAATACACTAGGGTCAAGATTAGGTTTCTTAAGTAATGGTTTAATCACTGCAGATTTGAAACATTCAGGAACAGATCCAGAAGTTAATGAGAGATTAATAATTTCCAGCACAGTCGGCCCAAGAGTGGACCACAGGTCCTTAAACAGTTTTGTTGGTATAGGATCAAATAACAGGTTGTGCTTTTTGTTGACATTACGGGTTTTGTCAGCATGCCTAGTGAGATACTATCAATTCTGTAAATCTAGGTAATACCTCAGTAGTGCGCCACCTCATAGCAGGGTGTAGTTACTGGGTTGAGGCATGCTGGGTAGACGTTCAAACCTAATGTCTTCTATTTTCTTCCCAAAGTAATCCAGGAAATCTTGTGCTGTAAAAGGAGAGTGACTACAGTGGTTGTCCATGAATAACTGTTGCCACCGTGTCCGAACAAGAACTTTGTAGCCAGCAGTGCATGCTTACAGTCTAATATAGCATCACGCCACGCAAGGTGGAATACTTCTAATTTGAACGACGTTCATTTCCGTTCTAGACCTCTTGCTTTATGATTGAGGTCACACAGATAATCATTGAACCAAGGTGACTGTGATTTGAGGGAATGTGGTTTTAACACAGGTGGCGCAATCATGTCGAGTGTAGTTTTGAGCACTGAGTTTAAACTATCCACAAGTCTGTCTACTGACTGGGTATTTGCCAAATGTGAAGCTAAGACATCAGGAAGTCTAGCTTCGAGTTCAGTCTTAGTTGAGGATTTGATGCATCGCCATAATGATATATAAGGTTGTTGTTCACTAAACACGGCAGCCAAAACGTAAACTTAATAAGTGAGTGATCAGAAGACCACTGATGTAAGAGGCATGATGTCAATATTCGTGACAGCAATACCATGTACGAGAACCAGATCCAGGGTATTTCCACTCATGTGCATGGAGTCCCGAACGCATTGCAGAAATCCTAATGCATCCACAATTTCCATAAATGATTTGCAGAAGGGATCAGAAGGCTTATTTATATGAACGTTAAAGTCACCATGATCATAATGTTATCTGCACTTGTTGACAAGTTAGAGATGAATGCACCAAATTCATCTAAGAATTCAGAATGTGGGCCAGGAGGCCTATATACAGTGACAAAGTAATACGGCTGATTTTTATTCTTCTGACCTTGGCAGTGCGTAATATCCTGAGCAGAGCAGAGAATCAGATGCTCAAACAAGTTATATCTGTAACCCCCAACACCTAATAAGCTAAACCTAAATTTATAAATAAGGGCAACACCCCCGCCTTGCTTCGCATCACGAGGGATGTGACTAAATGTATATGCTGGTGGGCAGGCCTCATTTAAGGGGAGGACAGCTGTAGGTTTAAGCCAGGTTTCACATAACCCAATCTGACCTTCTGACCTTTTGTCTGACTTAGTGCTTAGCTCAGATAAGATAATTATAGTGGGTGATTTTAACATGCACATAGATGCTGAGAATGACAGCCTCAACACTGCATTTAATCTATTAGTAGACTCAGTTGGCTTCGCTCAAATGTAAATGAGCCCACCCACCACTTAACCACACTTTAGATCTTGTTCTGACATATGGCATAGAAATACTTAACAGTATTCCCTGAAAACCCCCTTCTGTCTGATCATTTCTTAATACATTTACTTTTACTTTAATGGACTACCCAGCAGTGGGGAATAAGTTTCATTACAGTAGAAGTCTTTCTGAAAGGCGCTGTAACTAGGATTAAGGATATGATTCCTTCTTGTTATGTTCTCCAATGCCATATACCAACAGTGCAGAGTAGCTACCTAAACTCTGTGAGTGAGATAGATTATCTCGTCAATAGTTTTACATCCTCAGTGAGCACAACTTTGGATGCGTATCTCTCTGAAAAAAAGAGCCTTAATCAGAAGTGCCTGACTCTGTGGTATAACTCACAAACTTGCAGCTTAAAGCAGATAAACCCTTAAGCTGGAGAGGAAATTGGCGTCTCACTAATTTAGAAGATCTTCATTTAGCCTGGAAAAAGAGTCCTGTTGCTCTATAAAAAAGCCCTCCGTAAAGCTAGGACATCTTACTACTCATCACTAATTGAAGAAAATAAGAACAACCCCAGGTTCGTTTTCAGCACTGTAGCCAGGCTGCAAAGAGTCAGAGCTCTATTGAGCCGAGTATTCCTTTAACTTAACTAGTAATGACTTCATGACTTTCTTTGCTAATAAAATTTTAACTATTAGAGAAAAAATTACTCATACCATCCAAAGACATATCGTTATCTTGGCTGTTTTCAGTGATGCCGGTATTTGGTTAGACTCTTTCTCTCAGATTGTTCTGTCTGAGTTATTTTCATTAGTTACTTCCTCCAAACCATCAATGTGTCTATTAGACCCCATTCCTACCAGGCTGCTCAAGGAAGCCCTACCATTAATTAATGCTTCGATCTTAAATATGATCAATCTATCTTTATTAGTTGGCTATGTACCACAGGCTTTTAGGGTGGCAGTAATTAAACCATTACTTAAAAAGCCATCACTTGACCCAGCTATCTTAGATAATTATAGGCCAATCTCCAACCTTCCTTTTCTCTCAAAAATTCTTGAAAGGGTAGTTGTAAAACAGCTAGTTGTGACGCTCTTCTGCTGGAGGTGGGAATTGAACCCATGGCCTTACTGCGAACAAGATTGCATGTTCTGTTAGGGCCAGGAATTTGCAGAAGCTTCTATTCAGTGCGCAGCTGTAGGAGACATGCAGACTCCTCTCAGTGCCAGACATCCAGCTAAGGTAGGGAACAACTTTTCAACTAGAATTAGACATTGTATTAGTTGGGGTGTTTTAGTTGTGTTGTTTGTCCTCGGCTGACTTGTGCTTATTCTTTGCACCATGCACATTTACTTCAATAATGTAGTATTATTGTTAAAACTTTATCTTTGTACCAGAAAATTGTATTATTATACTGGTGCACAATATATCGTGGCTACACTCTGGCTTTTGCTTGAGCCTCGGTTGATCTCGATACACTTTCAACTGTAAAAGTACATGTAAGATCCTTAGAAGATTGCCTTGAATCAGTGAGAAGCTGGATGTCTAGAAATGTCCTACTTTTAAACTCTGATAAGACTGAAATGATGGCTCTTGGTTCAGTGAGACATCGGCATCAGTTTGGCCAGTTAACGCTCAGCCTGGACTCGCTTACGTCACACTGACAAAGTGAGGAACCTTGGGGTAATTTTTGATCCTGCACTGTCCTTTGACCTCCACATTAGAGATATTGCTGACTGCTTTCTTCCACCTGTGAAATATGGTGAAGATTCGTCCCATCCTGTCTATGGCTGATGCTGAGACCCTGATCCATGTGTTCATCTCTTCTAGATTGGACTACTGCAATGTTCTATTTTCTGGTTTACCACAGTCCAGCACTGACCTGCCTGAAGAGCTGAACTGATTAGAGTCAACTGTTTTAGTGGCAAGATGGAAAAAATATGTGTAGCACTTCGATTCACGGAAGCCGCGGTGTCCCACCTCTGCTTGCGACACTGTTGACACGTCATCTCTGTTCATGTCATATCCTTCCTCTAATAGTGGTCTGGTTACAAAAGCTGATGTGATGAAGAAAAATTTTTTGTTTTGAAGTGTGTGACACACAGATAATCTTCCTTTCTAAAGTGATGCATCTCAGACAACAACAGTGGACGTTTTTTGGAAGTTGACTGTGGGTTGTTGTCAAGAAACATGCTGCCGGCCGCATTCGTCACGTCGCTCACCACCGAGCTTCGTTCGTCACGTCGCTCACCTCCGGTGTCATTCAGCCGTGTCTGAGTCACATGTCTTTAACACCTTCAAGAACTGCAGCTGGTTTTCATTGTTCCCTTTGATGTGGAAGGCTGTTAACATGTTTGTTTGTTGTTTGTTTGTTTGTTTGTGTGCAGGTCTCCTGTAACACACTGAACAATGTCATCAACTACTTTGTGGAAAAAACAGAAGGGGTTCTGGTTCCTCTGATCATTGATGGCACATATGACAAGAACATCTGTGTGTACAAAATAATTTTTAGGAATTTCTCAGAAATTTCTAAAGTGACTTCAGGCGACAAATGTATTGCTTTTCATTTTCACAGGTTTTATTCACTCAGATAAAGAAAATGGAGAAAAGACACTTCAGCAAGCCACATCAAACATTCTTCCACCGAGTCTACTTCCTAAACCAGGTAGAAGAAACATCACAGACTGAAGGCAAACATGCTGATATCTGCAGGATCTGTAGGAGAATGAAGGTTCAAGTCTTTAGGGTCCTTGCGTGGACTTGCATGGATTTCCAACTGAAACATGGCATACGCTATAACTCAGAACTGCCGTATGCACAAAAAATTCACATGTATCAAAGTGGCAATACGCATGGATCCAAGCACATTCCCTTTGTACATCCCAATCAATTGTGAAATTGAATGCACATGCATAGGTGCCAACTCCTCCCCGTTCATGCCCCATTTAGATATGCAAGTGTATTAAATAGGCCATGGGACCTGGGGCTTCCCCTCTGGATCATTCCACATGAACAGAGGCAGAAAAGGAATGTTACCGAGTGTGCGCTACAGATGAAGTGGAGATACGGAAGGATATTTTATTTGGTACCCTGTCAACCGGAATAAGCAGCACACACCAGGGCTGTGAAAACTCCTCGGATCCAAGGAATTCTGTGGATTTCATCGTGGGGGGGGGGGGGGGGGGGTTGTCAGTGTTGTACTCTGTAATTGTGAGCATCACTGAGTTTTTAAAATGCCTAGCACAACGCGTTTCCTTTTTTTGTGACATTGTGCAAGTTTTATAAGTCCACGAACACTGATCTGTGTGTTACAGATACAAATCAGTGTCCTCGGATCCGTGGAACTTTGCAGAGGAAAAATGCCACTCAAAGCATAGCTGTTACGACAGTTGTCGTAAAGCGGGACTGGTTGGTTGCTGCGGTGACACTGTGTGGCTCCTGTAAGATGCTTAAGCTAAATGTAGCATGTGGACATCACAAACTTTTAGAGCTCTCAAGTTTTTAAAAGAATTTTGCAGTCTGTCTGTGTCCACGGAGTGACATCAGACAGAGTGAAGATGGCGAGAAAGACGGTTTGAAAAAAGTCTGACAAGGACAAGAATCCATGGAATCATCGCTGGCTTCATCAACACATCTGAAAGATAAACAGAAAAAACGAACTGTGCCATCAGGAAACATGGTGAGAATTTTTCTCTCCCTGGAAAATAAACATTGTGCTGTTCAAACTGGATTTATGTAACTTTTTTATTATTAATCTAGACTTTCTTTCATTGGAAAAAGACATTGTGGCTTTGAATGGATTTACATGATTTTACACAAGAATGTAAATGGCTTTTTATTAATGTAGACTTTTTTCATGGAAAAAGGCACTGTGGATTTACAGGAATTTACACAACAATATGTGACTTTTTACTATAAGGTATGTTATTGATATTTTACCTTGATTTTCCAAATATTCTCCAAGCTTTATCTGTGGTTTTTGAAATGCTGTAACAGTCTTTTCAGATTTCATGTAGTTTAATTGTTCTGAGTTAATGTACGAGAGGAAAATCATTCCAGGTCCTACTTCCACATCATATTCTATTATTTCACCATTGACAGGTCAACTAAAAAGTTGAATACAGGGTCATTTAAATATGCACTTCTTTTGAGATTTTTTTTTCTTCCAGGAGATGCTGAAAATGTATGAGATAAAAAAAGACCCAGCTCGAACGCCTGCAAATTTTCAGCAGATTTCACAATTTTCATTTCACAGCCGTGGTGCACACACACACACACACACACACACACCCACACACACACACACACACACACACACACACACACACACACACACACACACACACACACACACTAAAGCTAAAAAACAAAAGAGGTGCGCTGCAGCTGATAGTGTATGACATCACAACTTCACATACATGTTTACTGACAAATACTGACCACAGGGAAACAAACAGGAGCTTATTAAGAAGTTCTAGTTTCATTCATCAAGAAACAAAAATAATAATAAGAAAAACCATATTGAATGTGCAAATGTCCAAATGTGCACGTGCTGGATTCATTTGGAACAATTACATGAATAAACTATTTACTCATTACACAACCTATCGTGCACGGTGCCAGACGGGGACATGAAATGCAGGGTGACACGGGGTGGGGTTTTGAGAGGTGTCTGGGAGGGTTGTGGTTAGGGGAAGGGAGACGATTATGTTATGGTTATGAGAAAGGGTAGGATTAGAAATACTAAAATAAAGAAAACAGTGTCACAGACATGTCACTCATTTCGTGCCAGGAGCATGAAAAAAGTGAGACTAACCTGCCCCAACCACGCTGTTAGTCACGATAAATGAGTCATGCTTTGAACCAGACCACCTAGCCATGATGTTCATTAGATGCATTTGTGCATCGCATATGATTTGAACATTGATGGAATGAAAATGTTTCCTATTAACAAAAACAAATTTATCATATGACGGTGTCTTTATAGCAACATGTGTGCAGTCAGTAGCTCTGATTACATTCAGGAAACCAGCTGTCACTGCAAATTGTGCTTTTTTGATGGAATGTGATGTACCTGGATGACATTTGGATGAATGTGTTCCACACAGCTGGCTTGGCTCAAGGTTGACTGGCACACTCCTGACTAGGATGGGTATTGATAGATTTTATCTATCGATTCTGCTTATCTATCCGACTCCTTTTATCAGTTCCTTATCGATACCTCTTGTGATTTTCTGTGTACTAAAAGTAGGCTTTACAGATTTTGCTATGTCATCAACATTTTATTGAGTCTTAAGTAAATAAACATGAATTGGTCACTGGATCCTTAAACTTTGGACATAATAACTCTACATGGTGGATCCTTGATCTATGGACATAACACAAATAAACAAATCTGTAGTTTTTGTCAAAGCATTTCCTTTCAGACAATATTGGCATGATGAATGTCTTTCCATATCTCTGAGCTGAGCTCTTACAGCTGTGCTGCATGTCAGGATGTCATTTATAAAGAAGCCCGGACATCTCATTTTGGGAGGAGAAAACGGTTTAGTCGATTGCAGTTTCTGTCTGTATTACAAAGTTTTGTAAGAGGTGTCAATTTTATTTAAAGCGGGCAATTCATTTTGAAGTTATTAATTCCGACTGGACTCTGTCTCGGCAGAGAGGACACAGCGTTTGAGCTGTGCCAACGGAACAGAGGATGATTCTTGTTTCTTGACTGCAACAAGACAAGAGTCCCAGTTAGTGACTTTAATCCACACAAAAGTGACTCATGATTGACATTCAGTATTTTAATGACTTTGAGAGGGTTAAGAAGCAGACTTGCTGCTTCTGAAGAGCAGCGACTCAAAGAAGCAACGAGCCAGCAGATCAAAGCATTGCTTCATTGGTTTGCACTTCAAAGTGGAGTCGCGCTGCAAAAGCGGTTGATTACAGAGCCGCTGCAGGTTCTGTAATCAATGTAGAGAAATGATCATTTGACAAACACCCTCAAAACAACAGCTGCTCCAAGGACTGATACACGAATTGTAAGCAAAAAGGCTATTGATGTCAGTGGATCGAATCAATTCTTAACGATACCCAAAAAGAACCGGTTCTCAATACGCAACCCTACTTCTGACCGATCGGCTAGCTTCCGCTAGAATGCCCCAGTTCCAAGGAACCCCAGCATAGTCAGCACCTATGTGGGCACAGACAATGCGTGGCACCTCCCTGTATTGCACTCTGGACCAGCCACACTCTGGTCCATGGTGTCATGGATGTGGCAAAGCACAGCACCAGCGACTGCTCCGAAACTTGACTCCGACACATCTGAACAAGAATCTCACTCAGAACACAAAGAAAGTTTCTCTGCTTTCCACCACATCCAAAATGATTCTGATTTTGTCCCTCGTCACCATTGGTGCCAAGCTGAGCTCCAAGTGCAGGAACGGGTTGTGTCTGTTTTTGGCTGTTTCCGTATGTGAGTGATGAAATATTTGCTCACTGTCTCTCTGCAGCTCTCAGACGCCCGTCCTCCAATCCAGCTCCAAAACCAGAACAACATGTTTATCAGAATGACATACGTGAGTATCACTGTGTTACTATTCACCCCTTATCCTCAAACAGGTGCCACTATCATAATTATTGTATGGCCTTGCCTTGCAATGTGGAGCGCCTTGGGGCAACTGTTTGTTGTGATTTGGCGCTATACAAGAAAAAAGTTGATTGATTGATTGATTGACTATATTTTTCCCATTTCTTATCTCTGTGTTCCAACAGCACTGAAGGTTGACAGAGAGGCAGACGATACTTCAGCAGCTCCCGCCACACGTAAGATATCTTCAGAATAATAAATGTTACACATTAGCAAAGCTGTTGCAGCTTTAAGGGTGTCACTGTATTTTCAAGTTTGACTCTGTTGTGCAGTGTTTTCTGGCACAAATGTTTAGGGCCCCGAGTGCGAATTTGGTCAAAGTACAGTGAAACAGTGCAAATTAGCACACCACACAACATCGCGCCCATACGCAGGCGTGCATGATCCCGGTGCGACAGTTTGTGCACGCGATGATGTCTTTCAAGCAGGAACACAGTGCGAGCTGCTGCAGCTGACCACACTGTGGCACGAGCTGGACCACATCATGCTGCTGGTGTGGAGGAAAATAAAATACAAACCAGCTGTATAATTAGTGAATATCACTGGGTTGATATAAATAATACTTAAAAGGGGACGCAATACAGAACCCCATTGTTAAATAACCCTGGTTAAATAAAAAAAAAAATCTCACTCACGGGATTTGAACCTACACACTTTGATTACCAGACAGTAACTTTACCACTGCACCACAATCACTCTCTCATAGCTGGAGTGTGAAATGGTTAAAATCAACAAGCAGATATTTATTACAACCCCAATTCCAATGAAGTTGAGACGTTGTGTAAAATGTAAATAAAAACAGAATACAATGATTTTTCAAATCCTCGTCAACCTATATTCAATTGAATACACCAGAAAGACAAGATATTTTACTGTTCAAACTGATAAACTTTATGTTTTTGTGCAAATATTTGCTCTTTTGAAATGGATGCCTGCAACAGTTTTCCAAAAAGCTGGACGTGGTATGTTTCCCACTTGTTACAGTCACCTTTCCTTCTAACAACACTCAATAAGCGTTTGGGAACTGAGGACACTAATTGTTGAAGCTTTGTAGGTGGAATTCTTTCCCATTCTTGTTTGATGTACGACTTCAGTTGTTCAACAGTCCGGGGTCTCCGTTGTCGTATTTTGTTCTTCATAATGCGCCACACATTTTCAATGGGCGACAGGTCTGGACTGCAGGCAGGCCAGTCTAGTACCCGCACTCTTTTACTATGAAGCCACGCTGTTGGAACACGTGCAGAAGGTGCTTGGCATTGTCTTGCTGAAATAAGCAGGGACATCCCTGAAAAAGACGTGCTTGGATGGCAGCATGTGTTGCTCCAAAACCTGGATGTACCTTTCAGCATTGATGGTGCCATCACAGATGTGTAAGTTGTCCATGTCATGGGCACTAACACCCCCCATACCATCACAGATGTGTAAGTTGTCCATGCCATGGGCACTAACACCCCCCATACATCACAGATGTGTAAGTTGTCCATGTCATGGGCACTAACACACCCCCATACCATCACAGATGCTGGCCTTTTGAACTTTGTGCTGGTAACAAGTCTGGATGGTCTTTTTTCCTCTTTTGTTTAGAGGACACGACATCCATGATGTCCCAAAACAATTTGAAATGTGGACTCGTCAGACCACAGCACACTTTTCCACTTTGCGTCTATCCATTTCAAATGAGCTCGGACCCAGAGAAGGCGGCGGCATTTCTGGATGTTGTTGATGTTTGGCTTTCACTTTGCATGGTAGAGTTTTAACTTGCACTTGTAAATGTAGAGACAAACTGTTAACTGACAATGGTTTTTCTGAAGTGTTTTCCTGAGCCCACGTGATAAGATCCTTTACACAATGATGTCGGTTTTTAATACAGTGCTGCCTGAGGGATCAAAGGTCACGGGCATTCAATGTTGGTTTTCAGCCTTGCTGCTTATGTGTAGAAAGTTCTACAGATTCTCTGAATCTTCTGATTATATTACGGACTGTAGATGATGGAATCCCTATATTCCTTGCAATTAAACGTTGAGAAACATTGTTCTTAAACTGTTGGACTATTTTTTCATGCAATTGTTCACAAAGTGGTGATCCTCACCACATCTTTGCTTTTGAACGACTGAGCCTTTTGGGGATACTCTTTTTATACCCAATCATAACACTCACAATTAGTGTCCTCAGTTCCCAAACGCTTATTGAGTGTTGTTAGAAGGAAGGTGATGTAACACAGTGGGAAACATACCACTGTCCCAGCTTTTTTGAAACGTGTTGCAGGCATCCATTTCAAAATGAGCAAATATTTGCACAGTACAATGAAGTTTATCAGTTTGAACATTAAATATCTTGTCTTTGGGGTGTATTCAGTTGAATATAGGTTGAAGACGATATGGAAATCATTGTACTCTGTTTTTATTTACATTTTACACAACATCCCAACTTCATTGGAAATGGGGGTTTTAAAAAAAGAAAAAAGTGCTGTGATAACTGACCAAACGGTATTTGGTACGGCATATTTCTGATATATTTCTGCTGCAGACGTGACGTTCAGATCGCCTGCTGCATGTCCACATGAACTGACGGTCTGGTCCAGCTGGAACAGCCTGTCAATGTGCGTGCTCTAAAGCCAACTGGCAGAAGCGAAAGATGTTTTTATGTATTTCAATGTGAGGACAGCAAGCATACACATGCACGTGTCCATCAAAACACGGTGCGTGTTCTGCAGCTCTTATGTCCAAGACCAGAGTTGTCAACAGCTGCCACGCCCCCGTCCGTTCAGTGCACAGACCAAGGTGTCACTCTGTGATCAGATGAGAGGCGCCTCCTCTGCGGGGGGGTGCGCGAACCACACGCATGCACGTGTTGGGGGAGAGCCGACACTCTGGCATGTCACGTGCACTTGGCAACTCCACAGTCAAGGAGCACTTAGACAAATTTCACATCCAGCTCAACAATGATTGTCTGCTGACTGTTTTCGTGATGATAATGCGAATAGCCACACATTTTCTAAGTGCCAAATGAGCGGTGTTAGATGTTCGTGTGTGTCAGCCGGAATCTGGCTGACAACTGCCACGAGAGCGTTCGATGGGCTCGCACAGCGCACACTCTGTCTTTCAGCCGCTGGGCAAATAATTGTAGTAACAGGTGTACGATGCATTCAAGGCAGCTATGAATTTAAATGTTTTGCATACAATTCCTGCTTCATGCGCGCTTCGTGTGCACTTTTACCAAATTCGCACTATATGTGAAGGGGCCCTTAATCCAGACAAAAACATGATAATCGGCCTCCTATTGAGTTGGAACACTAACACAGTTATGCTAAATAACTATGGAATGGAACCCCACAGCCACCCAAAGACACACGCACACATGTGTGCTTAACACAAAGACATACCCACTTATATCACAGACACACACTCTTACATGCACACGACAACACACAGGATCAAACACACACACATTCACACGTACTCAGGCATGCGCACATACATTCTCACTGACCCTGGGCATGGAACAACACACCGAAAATAACCCAAAACAACCCAACAGAACTGAACCACAACACCTTTGTGCCCATTTATGCTGTTTTTAGGGCATAACTCCAAAGCATTCAGTCATAGTTAGCCTAAACTATACCTTTTTCCATTCAGACAAATGTATAGTTTTCAATAAGATTGGAGAATTTTTATATTTTGACCCCTGTGTAATTCTTTAATTGACCCCTACCTGGCTGCCTATTGAAAATTCAAGTGCCCAGTCAGTTTTTTCCAAGAGTAATGTATAAGGAGTATTTGTGCTGAATTTGGTGCTTGTATCACCATTTGAAGGATTACCATTTTTTATGTAAATGGTTCAGAGTACATCCAGTTTTCATGCCACTTATATACAGTCCCAAGGTGTTCCAAAGTTCCTTATGTGAAATCATTTGATAGCATAAGCCAGTTTCAAACTCTGTTCCTGATCGATTTTTAAATCAATCAATCAATTTTATTTATATAGCGCCAAATCACAACAAACAGTTGCCCCAAGGCGCCTTATATTGTAAGGCAAGGCCATACAATAATTACGGAATCTTTCATTATGCATTGATGAAATAATGTCTCGTCTCCTCAATGTTATCTGTGCTCTCTGTATAATTCCTCTTCCATGGCATTGTTCAATCAATTACTAAGACAATTATAATGGTAAATATATTTGACAGAGCATTAACAACTTTAACTTTTATAACATTTGTTCATGTAAATGGGGAGTCTTCTTCATGGACTAAGGTTAATTATGGAGTTCCACAAGGTTCTGTGCTAGGACCTTAGACAGTATTATTAGAAAGCATTGCTTAAATTTTCATTGTTACGCAGATGATACCCAGCTTTATCTATCCATGAAGCCAGAGGACACACACCAATTAGCTAAACTGCAGGATTGTCTTACAGACATAAAGACATGGATGACCTCTAATCTCCTGCTTTTAAATTCAGATAAAACTGAAGTTATTGTACTTGGCCCCACAAATCTTAGAAACGTGGTGTCTAACCAGATCCTTACTCTGGATGGCATTACCCTGACCTCTAGTAATACTGTGAGAAATCTTGGAGTCATTTTTGATCAGGATATGTCCTTCAATGTGCATATTAAACAAATATATAGCACTGCTTTTTTGCATTTGTGCAATATCTCTAAAATTAGAAAGGTCTTGTCTCAGAGTGATGCTGAAAAACTAATTCATGCATTTATTTCCTCTAGGCTGGACTATTGTAATTCATTATTATCAGGTTGTCCTAAAAGTTCCCTGAAAAGCCTTCAGTTAATTCAAAATGCTGCAGCTAGAGTACTGACAGGGACTACCTGGGACTACCTTGGCAAATTTCTTGCTTGCCTCTACTGGTGGTTGGCTCTCACTGCGGTATTGTATCACTTCCTGTTCCGGAGCACAGCGGTGTTTTTCTGTATCTGTTAGCTGTTTAATCTGCGCAGTTAGATTGATCTAGTTATCTAGATTACGATTTGTTTCCCAGTGTAATCTTTACGTGCCTTAACTAAAGCACTCCTTCTGCTGAATCACCTCTAAATTATTCACTTTGCGTGTTTTTAGGAATCCGCTAGGTTAGCGTAGCTACTAGCTCTTAGCCGATTTAGCATGGCGGCTTCTCCTGTCTCTCCCACACTTTTCTGCTCTGGGTGTGAAATGTTTAGTTATTCCTCGGCCTCCTTTAGCAGTAATGGTACTTGTAATAAGTGTAGCTTATTCGTAGCTTTGGAGGCCAGGCTGGGCGAATTGGAGACTTGGCTCCGCACCGTGGAAAATTCTACAGCTAGCCAGGCCCCTGTAGTCGGTGCGGACAAAGGTAGCTTAGCCGCCGTTAGTTCCCACCTGGCAGATCCCAAGCAGGCTGACTGGGTGACTGTGAGGAGGAAGCGTAGTTCTAAACAGAAGCCCCGTGTACACCGCCAACCCGTTCACATTTTTAACCGTTTTTCCCCACTCGACGACACACCCGCCGAGGATCAAACTCTGGTTATTGGCGACTCTATTTTGAGAAATGTGAAGTTAGCGACACCAGCAACCATAGTCAGTTGTCTTCCGGGGGCCAGAGCAGGCGACATTGAAGGAAATTTGAAACTGCTGGCTAAGGCTAAGCGTAAATTTGGTAAGATTGTAATTCACGTCGGCAGTAATGACACCCGGTTACGCCAATCGGAGGTCACTAAAATTAACATTAAATCGGTGTGTAACTTTGCAAAAACAATGTCGGACTCTGTATTTTTCTCTGGGCCCCTCCCCAATCGGACCGGGAGTGACATGTTTAGCCGCCTGTTCTCCTTGAATTGCTGGCTGTCTGAGTGGTGTCCAAAAAATGAGGTGGGCTTCATAGATAATTGGCAAAGCTTCTGGGGAAAACCTGGTCTTGTTAGGAGAGACGGCATCCATCCCACTTTGGATGGAGCAGCTCTCATTTCTAGAAATCTGGCCAATTTTCTTAAATCCTCCAAACCGTGACTATCCAGGGTTGGGACCAGGAAGCAGAGTTGTAGTCTTACACACCTCTCTGCAGCTTCTCCCCCCCTGCCATCCCCTCATTACCCCATCCCCGTAGAGACGGTGCCTGCTCCCAGACCACCAACAACCAGCAAAAATCTATTTAAGCATAAAAATTCAAAAAGAAAAAATAATATAGCACCTTCAACTGCACCACAGACTAAAACAGTTAAATCAATCAATCAATCAATCAATTTTTTTTTTATATATCGCCAAATCACAACAAACAGTTGCCCCAAGGCGCTTTATATTGTAAGGCAAGGCCATACAATAATGATGTAAAACCCCAACGGTCAAAACGACCCCCTGTGAGCAAGCACTTGGCTACAGTGGGAAGGAAAAACTCCCTTTTAACAGGAAGAAACCTCCAGCAGAACCAGGCTCAGGGAGGGGCAGTCTTCTGCTGGGACTGGTTGGGGCTGAGGGAGAGAACCAGGAAAAAGATATGCTGTGGAGGGGAGCAGAGATCGATCACTAATGATTAAATGCAGAGTGGTGCATACAGAGCAAAAAGAGAAAGAAACAGTGCATCATGGGAACCCCCCAGCAGTCTACGTCTATAGCAGCATAACTAAGGGATGGTTCAGGGTCACCTGATCCAGCCCTAACTATAAGCTTTAGCAAAAAGGAAAGTTTTAAGCCTAATCTTAAAAGTAGAGAGGGTGTCTGTCTCCCTGATCTGAATTGGGAGCTGGTTCCACAGGAGAGGAGCCTGAAAGCTGAAGGCTCTGCCTCCCATTCTACTCTTACAAACCCTAGGAACTACAAGTAAGCCTGCAGTCTGAGAGCGAAGCGCTCTATTGGGGTGATATGGTACTACGAGGTCCCTAAGATAAGATGGGACCTGATTATTCAAAACCTTATAAGTAAGAAGAAGAATTTTAAATTCTATTCTAGAATTAACAGGAAGCCAATGAAGAGAGGCCAATATGGGTGAGATATGCTCTCTCCTTCTAGTCCCCGTCAGCACTCTAGCTGCAGCATTTTGAATTAACTGAAGGCTTTTTAGGGAACTTTTAGGACAACCTGATAATAATGAATTACAATAGTCCAGCCTAGAGGAAATAAATGCATGAATTAGTTTTTCAGCATCACTCTGAGACAAGACCTTTCTGATTTTAGAGATATTGCGTAAATGCAAAAAAGCAGTCCTACATATTTGTTTAATATGCGCTTTGAATGACATATCCTGATCAAAATGACTCCAAGATTTCTCACAGTATTACTAGAGGTCAGGGTAATGCCATCCAGAGTAAGGATCTGGTTAGACACCATGTTTCTAAGATTTGTGGGGCCAAGTACAATAACTTCAGTTTTATCTGAGTTTAAAAGCAGGAAATTAGAGGTCATCCATGTCTTTATGTCTGTAAGACAATCCTGCAGTCTAGCCAATTGGTGTGTGTCCTCTGGCTTCATGGATAGATAAAGCTGGGTATCATCTGCGTAACAATGAAAATTTAAGCAATACCGTCTAATAATACTGCCTAAGGGAAGCATATATAAAGTGAATAAAATTGGTCCTAGCACAGAACCTTGTGGAACTCCATAATTAACTTTAGTCTGTGAAGAAGATTCCCCATTTACATGAACAAATTGTAATCTATTAGACAAATATGATTCAAACCACCGCAGCGCAGTGCCTTTAATACCTATGGCATGCTCTAATCTCTGTAATAAAATTTTATGGTCAACAGTATCAAAAGCAGCACTGAGGTCTAACAGAACAAGCACAGAGATGAGTCCACTGTCCGAGGCCATAAGAAGATCATTTGTAACCTTCACTAATGCTGTTTCTGTACTATGATGAATTCTAAAACCTGACTGAAACTCTTCAAATAGACCATTCCTCTGCAGATGATCAGTTAGCTGTTTTACAACTACCCTTTCAAGAATTTTTGAGAGAAAAGGAAGGTTGGAGATTGGCCTATAATTAGCTAAGATAGCTGGGTCAAGTGATGGCTTTTTAAGTAATGGTTTAATTACTGCCACCTTAAAAGCCTGTGGTACATAGCCAACTAACAAAGATAGATTGATCATATTAAGATCGAAGCATTAAATAATGGTAGGGCTTCCTTGAGCAGCCTGGTAGGAATGGGGTCTAATAAACATGTTGATGGTTTGGATGAAGTAACTAATGAAAATAACTCAGACAGAACAATCGGAGAGAAAGAGTCTAACCAAATACCGGCATCACTGAAAGCAGCCAAAGATAACGATACGTCTTCGGGATGGTTATGAGTAATTTTTTCTCTAATAGTTAAAATTTTGTTAGCAAAGAAAGTCATGAACTCATTACTAGTTAAAGATAATGGAATACTCAGCTCAATAGAGCTCTGACTCTTTGTCAGCCTGGCTACAGTGCTGAAAAGAAACCTGGGGTTGTTCTTATTTTCTTCAATTAGTGATGAGTAGAAAGATGTCCTAGCTTTACGGAGGGCTTTTTTATAGAGCAACAGACTCTTTTTCCAGGCTAAGTGAAGATCTTCTAAATTAGTGAGACGCCATTTCCTCTCCAACTTACGGGTTATCTGCTTTAAGCTACGAGTTTGAGAGTTATACCATGGAGTCAGACACTTCTGATTTAAAGCTCTCTTTTTCAGAGGAGCTACAGCATCCAAAGTTGTCTTCAATGAGGATGTAAAACTATTGACGAGATACTCTATCTCCCTTACAGAGTTTAGGTAGCTACTCTGCACTGTGTTGGTATATGGCATTAGAGAACATAAAGAAGGAATCATATCCTTAAACCTAGTTACAGCGCTTTCTGAAAGACTTCTAGTGTAATGAAACTTATTCCCTACTGCTGGGTAGTCCATCAGAGTAAATGTAAATGTTATTAAAAAATGATCAGACAGAAGGGAGTTTTCAGGGAATACTGTTAAGTCTTCTATTTCCATACCATAAGTCAGAACAAGATCTAAGATATGATTAAAGTGGTGGGTGGACTCATTTACTTTTTGAGCAAAGCCAATAGAGTCTAATAATAGATTAAATGCAGTGTTGAGGCTGTCATTCTCAGCATCTGTGTGGATGTTAAAATCGCCCACTATAATTATCTTATCTGAGCTAAGCACTAAGTCAGACAAAAGGTCTGAAAATTCACAGAGAAACTCACAGTAACGACCAGGTGGACGATAGATAATAACAAATAAAACTGGTTTTTGGGACTTCCAATTTGGATGGACAAGACTAAGAGACAAGCTTTCAAATGAATTAAAGCTCTGTCTGGGTTTTTGATTAATTAATAAGCTGGAATGGAAGATTGTGGTCTATTAAACATTAGGTCTCTCTCTTCTAAGTCCCTGTTGGTAAATGATATAATAATTGATCAACATATTGATTTATTCTGCCTAACAGAAACCTGGTTACAGCAGGATGAATATGTTAGTTTAAATGAGTCAACACCCCCGAGTCACACTAACTGTCAGAATGCTCGTAGCACGGGCCGAGGAGGAGGATTAGCAGCAATCTTCCATTCCAGCTTATTAATTAATCAAAAACCCAGACAGAGCTTTAATTCATTTGAAAGCTTGTCTCTTAGTCTTGTCCATCCAAATTGGAAGTCCCAAAAACCAGTTTTATTTGTTATTATCTATCGTCCACCTGGTCGTTACTGTGAGTTTCTCTGTGAATTTTCAGACCTTTTGTCTGACTTAGTGCTTAGCTCAGATAAGATAATTATAGTGGGCGATTTTAACATCCACACAGATGCTGAGAATGACAGCCTCAACACTGCATTTAATCTATTATTAGATTCTATTGGCTTTGCTCAAAAAGTAAATGAGTCCACCCACCACTTTAATCATATCTTAGATCTTGTTCTGACTTATGGTATGGAAATAGAAGACTTAACAGTATTCCCTGAAAACTCCCTTCTGTCTGATCATTTCTTAATAACATTTACATTTACTCTGATGGACTACCCAGCAGTGGGGAATAAGTTTCATTACACTAGAAGTCTTTCAGAAAGCGCTGTAACTAGGTTTAAGGATATGATTCCTTCTTTATGTTCTCTAATGCCATATACCAACACAGTGCAGAGTAGCTACCTAAACTGTGTAAGGGAGATAGAGTATCTCGTCAATAGTTTTACATCCTCATTGAAGACAACTTTGGATGCTGTAGCTCCTCTGAAAAAGAGAGCTTTAAATCAGAAGTGCCTGACTCCGTGGTATAACTCACAAACTCGCAGCTTAAAGCAGATAACCCGTAAGTTGGAGAGGAAATGGCGTCTCACTAATTTAGAAGATCTTCACTTAGCCTGGAAAAAGAGTCTGTTGCTCTATAAAAAAGCCCTCCGTAAAGCTAGGACATCTTTCTACTCATCACTAATTGAAGAACATAAGAACAACCCCAGGTTTCTTTTCAGCACTGTAGCCAGGCTGACAAAGAGTCAGAGCTCTATTGAGCTGAGTATTCCATTAACTTTAACTAGTAATGACTTCATGACTTTCTTTGCTAACAAAATTTTAACTATTAGAGAAAAAATTACTCATAACCATCCCAAAGACGTATCGTTATCTTTGGCTGCTTTCAGTGATGCCGGTATTTGGTTAGACTCTTTCTCTCCGATTGTTCTGTCTGAGTTATTTTCATTAGTTACTTCATCCAAACCATCAACATGTTTATTAGACCCCATTCCTACCAGGCTGCTCAAGGAAGCCCTACCATTATTTAATGCTTTGATCTTAAATATGATCAATCTATCTTTGTTAGTTGGCTATGTACCACAGGCTTTTAAGGTGGCAGTAATTAAACCATTACTTAAAAAGCCATCACTTGACCCAGCTATCTTAGCTAATTATAGGCCAATCTCCAACCTTCCTTTTCTCTCAAAAATTCTTGAAAGGGTAGTTGTAAAACAGCTAACTGATCATCTGCAGAGGAATGGTCTATTTGAAGAGTTTCAGTCAGGTTTTAGAATTCATCATAGTACAGAAACAGCATTAGTGAAGGTTACAAATGATCTTCTTATGGCCTCGGACAGTGGACTCGTCTCTGTGCTTGTTCTGTTGGACCTCAGTGCTGCTTTTGATACTGTTGACCATAAAATTTTATTAGAGCATGCCATAGGTATTAAAGACACTGCGCTGCGGTGGTTTGAATCATATTTGTCTAATAGATTACAATTTGTTCATGTAAATGGGGAATCTTCTTCACAGACTAAAGTTAATTATGGAGTTCCACAAGGTTCTGTGCTAGGACCAATTTTATTCACTTTATACATGCTTCCCTTAGGCAGTATTATTACACGGTATTGCTTAAATTTTCATTGTTACGCAGATGATACCCAGCTTTATCTATCCATGAAGCCAGAGGACACACACCAATTAGCTAAACTGCAGGATTGTCTTACAGACATAAAGACATGGATGACCTCTAATTTCCTGCTTTTAAACTCAGATAAAACTGAAGTTATTGTACTTGGCCCCACAAATCTTAGAAACATGGTGTCTAACCAGATCCTTACTCTGGATGGCATTACCCTGACCTCTAGTAATACTGTGAGAAATCTTGGAGTCATTTTTGATCAGGATATGTCATTCAAAGCGCATATTAAACAAATATGTAGGACTGCTTTTTTGCATTTACGCAATATCTCTAAAATCAGAAAGGTCTTGTCTCAGAGTGATGCTGAAAAACTAATTCATGCATTTATTTCCTCTAGGCTGGACTATTGTAATTCATTATTATCAGGTTGTCCTAAAAGTTCCCTAAAAAGCCTTCAGTTAATTCAAAATGCTGCAGCTAGAGTACTGACGGGGACTAGAAGGAGAGAGCATATCTCACCCATATTGGCCTCTCTTCATTGGCTTCCTGTTAATTCTAGAATAGAATTTAAAATTCTTCTTCTTACTTATAAGGTTTTGAATAATCAGGTCCCATCTTATCTTAGGGACCTCGTAGTACCATATCACCCCAATAGAGCGCTTCGCTCTCAGACTGCAGGCTTACTTGTAGTTCCTAGGGTTTGTAAGAGTAGAATGGGAGGCAGAGCCTTGAGCTTTCAGGCTCCTCTCCTGTGGAACCAGCTCCCAATTCAGATCAGGGAGACAGACACCCTCTCTACTTTTAAGATTAGGCTTAAAACTTTCCTTTTTGCTAAAGCTTATACAAGGTCTGTTAGAAAAGTAACGGACCTTTTTATTTTTTGCAAAAACTATATGGATTTTAATCATGTGTGATTGCATCAGCCACCTTCGTGTGCATGCGTGAGTTTTTTCATGCCTGTCGGTTTTCATGCCTGTCGGTTGCGTCATTCGCCTGTGAGCACACCTTGTGGGAGGAGTGGTCTAGCCCCCTCATCGGATTTTCATTGTCAGGAAATTGGCTGATCGACTGCCGCTTTGCTTCATCAAAATTTTTTCAGAAAGTGTGAGAGACAGCCAAGTGGAAACCATTTGGAAAATTCAGATGGCTTTTGGTGAAGATCTTATGGGGATCACAGAGATTAAGGACAATTACAACTGGATTAAAGATGGCCCACAACAGCGGATGGTGCACCGTGCACCGAGCGTTGATCGAAAGGCTCAAACGACCAGATCATTTCCAAAGTGAACGCTTTGTTGATCCGGGACGTCGTCTGACTACCAGAGAAGTGGCAAGACAGCTGGACATAGCACTTTTTCGGCACATTCCACTGTTACAGGAGTTTTTGTAACGGAAAGAGGAGCAGAGAAATTCGCCACGGAGCCGCTCATGGCGCGGGACGAAAGCACCTCCGTGTTGGTCTCACAGGACATGCCCTAACATGCCCAGTTCTTGCACCATTCGGAAAATTCAGACGGCTTTCGGTGGCTTTTCAGTTGTGTGACTATCCGAGAAATTGTGGATGAGCTGGACATGCCACAACATGTCCTGTGAGGCTTCATCACGGCGTTGCTTTTTGTTCTGTGCTCTGCGCCTCCGTCCCGACGGGCAAAGTCCTCCGCACGTCTTTTCATGACAAAAAACTTCTGTAACAGTGGAATGTGCCGTTCATTTCCAAAGTAAATGCTTTGTTGATCCGGGACGTCATCTGACTACCAGAGAAATGGCAGAAGAGTTTGACATCAGCACTTTTTCGGCATGAAAAGACATGCGGAGGACTTCGCGCGTAGGGATGGATAGACGCACAGACAGCAGAAGGAACACAAAGCAGACTGGCAGCGGGAGACACACACACACACACACACAATGAAATGGGGCACACACGCATGGCAGACACTGGGGAGACCAGACCCACACGACTGACAGATACACACACGCAAACACTTAGGACCCACACGGGACTCCAGACATGATCCAGGAAACAGACACATGCTCACACCAACTTCAGACAGACACGTCCCAGGGGCACACACACACGGGGACTCACATAAGACTCGGCCACGAAGCAGGAAGGCTCTCACACACACACACACACACACACACACACACACACACACACACACACACACACACACACACACACACACACACACACACACACACACACACACACACCCATAGAAAACCAAAAGGGGGTGTGGGCAACAGACAAACAAACTGAAACACGAATCCAAAAACAAAAGACATAGACAGTGCCCCTGTCTATGTCTTTTGTTTTTGGATTCGTGTTTCATAGCAGAGTGTACGCACAGCAGTAGGTGTGCGTGTGGGTGTGAATGTGTTTGTTTGTATATATGCGGCCGACTGGCATCTTGTCCAGGGTGTACCCCGCCTCACACCCTATGACTGCTGGGAGAGGCTCCAGCCCTCCGTGACCATTAATTCGAGTCAACGGGTATAGAAAATGGATGGCTGGATATTGGTATCGGTCACCAAAAACTCCATATTGGTCAGCCTCCACATAAAACTGATGCCACTCATGTGAAAGATGTCCCAGTACACTGATACCTCGTATGTATCAAGACTAAGCTAAAGTAATCTGCACAAGTCCATTTAATTTTTCATGATTTTACAAGAACTCAAAGGTGAGCTTTGTCTTTGCTTGTGCTTTTGGTCTTTAGCCATGATGCCTCCACGTCCTGCTCCTCGCAAAAAGATCGCGTCTTTCTCAGCTGCCTCTTCTTCCATCTCCACAGACAAGAAGACAATGGGAAGCCGGGCTGCCCCCCTTGAACAAAGTGAGTCCTTCCATCTTCACTGACCATTTTAGACACATGTTTGGACCTTGTCTTCTGTTCCATGTCCTGATCGCAGGTCTTGTTTTTCCAGCAGCATTGTCAGAGCTCAAACAGGCCCTAGAAAAGAGGCGGGCTGTGAAGTGACCCCTCCTGATGGAAACCTCAGCACTTGTTAAAAAAAACACAAAGCCAGCGTGTTGACTGACAGTAGCAGCGATTTGGGCCATATGTCACCTTCATGTCCCTGTGACTGGAGATGTTGTGATCCTCAGCTCACCATCAGCAGAAAAGCCGCTGGAAACATTCTCATGAACAGATGAACCCACTGTAAACACACTCCAGCCTTCTCAAGTGCATTTGGCACATTTACTTTGACAACAGCACTGATATATATATATATATATATATATATATATATATATATATATATATATATATATATGAGGGCTGTCAATAAAGTAACGGTCCTTTTTATTTTTTTCAAAAACTATATGGATTTCATTCATATGTTTTTACGTCAGACATGCTTGAACCCTCGTGCGCATGCGTGAGTTTTTCCACGCCTGTCTGTGACGTCATTCGCCTGTGAGCACTCCTTGTGGGAGGAGTCGTCCAGCCCCTCGTCGGAATTCCTTTGTCTGAGAAGTTGCTGAGAGACTGGCGCTTTGTTTGATCAAACTTTTTTCTAAACCTGTGAGACACATCGAAGTGGACACGGTTCGAAAAATTAAGCTGGTTTTCAGTGAAAATTTTAACGGCTGATGAGAGATTTTGAGGTGATACTGTCGCTTTAAGGACTTCCCACGGTGCGAGACATCGCGCAGCACTCTCAGCCGCCGTCGTCAGCCTGTTCAAGCTGAAAACCTCCACATTTCAGGCTCTATTGATCCAGGACGTCGTGAGAGAAGAGAGAAGTTTCAGAAGAAGTCGGTTTCAGCATTTTATCCGGATATTCCACTGTTAAAGGAGATTTTTTTAATGAAAGACATGCGGATCCGCGCGTCGGGACGCAGCCGGCACAGGAAAAACACCTCCGTGTTGATAACCATTTGTAAAATCCAGGCGGCTTTTGATGGCTTTCAGTGGAGTGAGTATATGAGAAATTGTTTAACAGGCAGGACATGTTCCAACTTGTCCTTAAGGCTTTCAACAGAGGTGTTTTTCCTGTGGCGGAGCGTCGCGGCGGCTGCCTCCCGACGCGCGGACCCGTCCGCACGTCTTTCATTAAAAAAATCTCCTTTAACAGTGGAATATCCGGATAAAATGCTGAAACCGACTTCTTCTGAAACTTCTCTGTTTTCTCACGACGTCCTGGATCAATAGAACCTGAAATGTGGAGGTTTTCAGCTTGAACAGGCTGACGACAGCGGCTGAGAGCGCAGCGTGACGTCTCGCACCGTGGGAAGTCCTTAAAGCGACAGAATCACCTCAAAATCTCTCATCAGCCATTAAAATTTTCACTGAAAACCAGCTTAATTTTTCGAACCGTGTCCACTTCGATGTGTCTCACAGGTTTAGAAAAAATTTTGATCAAACAAAGCGCCAGTCTCTCAGCAACTTCTCAGACAAAGGAATTCCGACGAGGGGCTGGACGACTCCTCCCACAAGGCGTGCTCACAGGCGAATGACGTCACCGACAGGCGTGGAAAAACTCACGCATGCGCACGAGGGTTCAAGCATGTCTGACATAAAAACATATGAATGAAATCCATATAGTTTTTGAAAAAAATAAAAAGGACCGTTACTTTATTGACAGCCCACGTATATATATATATAGTGAGGAAAATAAGTATTTGAACACCCTGTGGTTTTGCATGTTCTCCCACTTAGAAATCATGGAGGGGTCTGAAATTTTCATCTTAAAAAAAAAAAAAACTCCGGAAATCACAGTGTATGATTTTTTAAATAATTTATTTGTATGTTACTGCTGCAAATAAGTATTTGAACACCTACCATCCAGCAACAATTCTGGCTCACACAGACCTGTTAATTTTTCTTTAAGAAGCCCTTTTATTCTGCACTCTTTACCTGTATTAATTGCACCTGTTTGAACTTGTTACCTGTATAAAAGACACCTGTTCACACACTCA
>NW_022986243.1:0-7500 GCF_902500255.1 Thalassophryne amazonica | reverse complement strand
GATGACTGGATGAAAGTCATATTCAGTGATGAATCTCGAATCTGCATTGGGCAAGGTGATGATGCTGGAACTTTTGTTTGGTGCCTTTCCAATGAGATTTATAAAGATGACTGCCTGAAGAGAACATGTAAATTTCCACAGTCATTGATGATATGGGGCTGCATGTCAGGTAAAGGCACTGGGGAGATGGCTGTCATTACATCATCAATAAATGCACAAGTTTACGTTGATATTTTGGACACTTTTCTTATCCCATCAATTGAAAGGATGGTTGGGGATGATGAAATCATTTCTCAAGATGATAATGCATCTTGCCATAGAGCAAAAACTGTGAAAACATTCCTTGCAAAAAGACACATAGGGTCAATGTCATGGCCTGCAAATAGTCCGGATCTTAATCCAATTGAAAATCTTTGGTGGAAGTTGAAGAAAATGGTCCATGACAAGGCTCCAACCTGCAAAGCTGATCTGGCAACAGCAATCAGAGAAAGTTGGAGCCAGATTGATGAAGAGTACTGTTTGTCACTCATTAAGTCCATGCCTCAGAGACTGCAAGCTGTTAGAAAAGCCAGAGGTGGTGCAACAAAATACTAGTGATGTTTCTTTCCATTTATTTGTACAAGGACAGCATACAATTACATTATGCTCATCAAGCAGAGATGTTTGTACCAGATTGTAGCTGCAACAGCTAATTTCCATCTGTAGTCCTTGAGGGTCAGGGGGATACACATAGGGCTATTAAATACATCACAAACAAACCTACAAAATATATAATACTAAATTCATAAAATAAATAATATTAAATTCATTCTTACGTCATTCATTTCTAAAATACTGTGCCATATCAAAATTTTTAAAACAACCATTCTTAATTCATCTCTGTCACTCATAACATGCAGCATCAAAACATCAAAATTGTCAAGACATTCATAAATTCATCTAAACCTCTCAATTACTGTACAATATCAAAACACTTGTAAAAAATATTCACCCTTCATACAGTTCATCTCTCAATTTCTATATAGAATCAGAACACTTATTACACATGTTCAGTGTTACCTTTAGCAGTGCTATATGTTTAGTGACTACATCTTTGGTTTTGAAGAAGCCATGATTTTACCTCTACAGAAAATGACTTAAAGTCTGGTTGTGTTTTTATTTCTTCTGATATGTTCCACTTCTTTGTGGCTCTGTAAGAAAATGTCGATTGTGCAAATGCAGTCTTACATTTGGGAATGGTGCACTGCCTCCGAGTGGTTGCTCTTGTTACCCTTGTTGTTGTATCAGAGGACAGGTGAATGAAGTTCTTGAGAGGTGGCGGAGCTTGATTATGGACTATTTTGTATACTATTTGAACCTCATGGAAAAAGATAAGATTTTCAATGCTGAGCATAGCATATTTGCTCAAAATATGACAATGATGATATTGAATACTTTTTTGATCAAGGATTTTAAGAGCCCTTTTGTACAGGGACTCCAAAGGTTTTAACGTTGTTAGATTTGCTTGAGCCCAACTTGTTATACAGTAAGTAAAATGAGGTGTTATCATTGCATTTAAAAAGCATTTTGCTGCCTCTGTTGTTAATGTTAGCTAAACTGCAGGATTGTCTTACAGACATAAAGACATGGATGACCTCTAATTTCCTGCTTTTAAACTCAGATAAAACTGAAGTTATTGTACTTGGCCCCACAAATCTTAGAAACATGGTGTCTAACCAGATCCTTACTCTGGATGGCATTACCCTGACCTCTAGTAATACTGTGAGAAATCTTGGAGTCATTTTTGATCAGGATATGTCATTCAAAGCGCATATTAAACAAATATGTAGGACTGCTTTTTTGCATTTACGCAATATCTCTAAAATCAGAAAGGTCTTGTCTCAGAGTGATGCTGAAAAACTAATTCATGCATTTATTTCCTCTAGGCTGGACTATTGTAATTCATTATTATCAGGTTGTCCTAAAAGTTCCCTAAAAAGCCTTCAGTTAATTCAAAATGCTGCAGCTAGAGTACTGACGGGGACTAGAAGGAGAGAGCATATCTCACCCATATTGGCCTCTCTTCATTGGCTTCCTGTTAATTCTAGAATAGAATTTAAAATTCTTCTTCTTACTTATAAGGTTTTGAATAATCAGGTCCCATCTTATCTTAGGGACCTCGTAGTACCATATCACCCCAATAGAGCGCTTCGCTCTCAGACTGCAGGCTTACTTGTAGTTCCTAGGGATTGTAAGAGTAGAATGGGAGGCAGAGCCTTGAGCTTTCAGGCTCCTCTCCTGTGGAACCAGCTCCCAATTCAAGCAGGGAGACAGACACCCTCTCTACTTTTAAGATTAGGCTTAAAACTTTCCTTTTTGCTAAAGCTTATAGTTAGGGCTGGATCAGGTGACCCTGAACCATCCCTTAGTTATGCTGCTATAGACGTAGACTGCTGGGGGGTTCCCATGATGCACTGTTTCTTTCTCTTTTTGCTCTGTATGCACCACTCTGCATTTAATCATTAGTGATCGATCTCTGCTCCCCTCCACAGCATGTCTTTTTCCCGGTTCTCTCCCTCAGCCCCAACCAGTCCCAGCAGAAGACTGCCCCTCCCTGAGCCTGGTTCTGCTGGAGGTTTCTTCCTGTTAAAAGGGAGTTTTTCCCTCCCACTGTAGCCAAGTGCTTGCTCACAGGGGGTCGTTTTGACCGTTGGGGTTTTACATAATTATTGTATGGCCTTGCCTTACAATATAAAGCGCCTTGGGGCAATTGTTTGTTGTGATTTGGCGCTATATAAAAAAAAAATGATTGAATTGATTGATTGAATGTGTTTCTTATGCTTTTAAAAGTAACTAAATTAAATTTCAAAGTGTTTGAGATCTTTTTTTATATGCTTCTTAAAACTAAGAGTTGAATCTAATGTAAGCCCTAAATATCTGAACTCTGTTACATTTTTTATAATTTGATCATTGATAATAATATTTGGATATACTGTTGTTTTATTCTTAATAGTGAAATACATGGCTGCTGTTTTTTCCAAGTTTAATGTTAGACAGGATTCCTGAAGCCAGGTAAAAACTCTTCCCATGGCTATAGTTAGTTTGCTCACAACCTCAGTCATATTTGTTCTGTGTGTGTATATTATTGTATCATCTGCGTACATTTGTATGCTCACATTGTCACATACTGAAGGTAAATCATCTATATATAAAGAAAATAATGCCGGGCCCAAAATTGACCCTTGTGGTAAACCTATATTGCACAGTTTTATCTCAGATACTACATTATTAATTCTGACACATTGATTTTGCCCTGATAAATAAGATTTTAACCAACTTATTGTGTTTTCTGATAGTTTGAATCTTTGTAATTTTGAATAGAGAAGCTCATGATTTACGGTATCAAACGCTCTGCGTAAGTCTAAGAAAATTGCTCCAACAACTCCTCCTTTGTCTAAATTTGATTTTATGTTTTCCAAGAGATAGCTACAGGCTGTATCTGTAGAATGGTACTTTCTAAAACCAAACTGCATAGGACGTAACAACGCATTTGATTCTAGATGGTCAATCATTTGCCTGGACACTACCTTTTCTATGATTTTGGAAAATATTGGAAGAATGCTAATCGGTCTATAATTTTCCATTTCTTGTTTATTACCATATTTGTGTATAGGAATTATTGCTGCAATTTTCATTTTATCTGGAAAATAATTTTGTTCAATTGAAAGATTTGTTAACCTTGTTAGTGGTTTGATTAAGTATTCATAATTTTTTTAATGAGAGCAGAGTCTATTCCATAGATGTCTTTGCTTTTTGAATTTGTTAGAGAAACCAAATTTTTTTTTACCTGAAATTCATTAGTTAAGCATAGGTTCAATTTTGGGTTATCTGTTATTAGTCTTTTTTTGGGGTACACTGGAGTGAATTTTTGGCTAAGTTCATATATAGAATTGATAAAATATGTGTTAAAATTATTTGCAATACTTATGCTATCATTAAAAATTTAATTTGTGTAATTTCACATTTTTGATGATCTTTGCCCATCAATTTATTGAGTGTTTCCCATAAGGCTTTATTATTGCCTTTTGCTTCTTTTATTTTATTTAGAAAAAAATTCGCTTTAGCTTTCCTGAGTTCTGATGTTACTTTGTTCCTCATCCCTTTAAATACTATGTGATCTGTATTCCGGCCTGATTTAAAAAAAAATTTTAACGCCATATCTCTAATTTTCATCATTTGCCTCAAGGTCTCACTTAACCAGGGTATATTTTGCTTTTTATCTTTTATTGGTACTGTCTTCCTGTATCTAGACAGTATGTCTTGGATTGTACTTATTATTTGATTTGCCAAGTCTTCACAATCGGGTCCTACAATTTTTCCATCCCAGTTAATCAACCCAAGATCATCATTCTTTTTGGAATAATATCTACACATTTTACCTTTATTTCTCTATTTTGATTTTTAGTCCTAAATCGGGATAATTTACGTGCAACTAATGTAAGATTGTGGTCAGACATTCCAGTTATTAAATTGTATGTTTTAGAGATACGGTCTACTTTATTATTAAGAATTAAATCCAGTAATGTTTGTGATTTGTTGGTGATTCGGGTAGGCTTATTGATTAACTGTGACAGTTGATATTTAATGCACATGTCACTCAATTTCTTTCTTGTTTTTTTGTCCATCCAATTTAAGTTGAAATCCCCCAAAAGGATCATTTCTTTTGCACTATAAATTTTTAACAATTGACCCAGGTCATCATAGAAATCTTCCTTAGCGGACGGTGGTCTGTAGAGGACAAATACAATAAAAGACATTTCAGGTGATAATGTAAATTTTACACCAATACACTCTAAATTGTTGTTGGGTAAGTCCAGTTGTTCACATTGCAAATATTCTTTGACATATATCATAACCCTTCCACCTTTGCAATTTAATCTATCGTTTCTATATATTTTGTATCCAGGTACTATTATGTGACTTAAGGGGGAGTGAGGTTTTAACCAGGTCTCAGAGAGACACAGATAGTCTAAATTTGAGTCCGACAGAAGATGTTCAAGCTGTTCCACTTTTGAAAATATGCTTCTAATATTTATGTGCCCCCCAAATATGCCCTTTGGTTTTAACTTTCGATCCCATAAAACCCTGGCATGATTAACAGTTTGACATAACTTTATTGCTTTCTGTTTTGTAGTCGCTATATGCATATTTTTAACGTCCTGATTTATTTTCTTACTGATGTGAATCGGTGTATGCAATCCACTATTGACGGTGGGATGTTCATCGTCAGCCGCTGGTGGTGTTAGCTCCCCTGCTAGCACCGCTGAAGTTGAAGGCCTCGCGGCTACTAGGCTGCTACTATCCATAGGTGGGGTTCCGCCACAGGTTGCTGGCGGGGCTAGGTCCCCCGCTAGCACCGCCGATGAAGTTGAAGGCCTCGCGACTGCTAGACTGTTGTTAGCCGTGGGCAGGGTCCTGTCCAGGTCCACTGGTGGCGTCAGGTCCCCCGCCAGCACCGCCGATGGAATCGAAGGTCTCGCGACCGCTAAGCTGTTATTAGCCGCGGGTGGAGTCCCGTCCAGGGCCACTGGTAGCATCAGCTCCCCCGCTAGCACCACTGAAGTGGCCGAAAGCCTCGCGACTGGTGAGTTGTTGTTAGCCGTCGATGGCATCCCATCATGAACCACTGACGGTGTTAGCTCCCCTGCCAACACCGCTAGGGAAGTTGGAGGCCTTACAACTGCTGGGCTGTTGTTAGCTGTAGGCGGGATTCCATCACAGGTCGCTGATGGCGTTAGCTCCCCTGCTAGCACCGGCGATGAAGTTAAAGGCCTCACAACTGCTAAGCTGTTATTAGCCGCAGGCAGGATCCTATCAAAGGCCGCTGGTGGCGTCAGCTCCCCTGCTAGTGCCACTAGAATGGTTGAAGGCCTTGCGACTGGTGGATTGTTGTTTGCCGTCGGTGATGTCCCATCATAGGTCGCTGGTGGCGTTAGCTCCCCTGCTAGCTCCGCCGATAAAGTTGAAGGCCTTGCGACTGCTAGGCTGTTGTTGGCCGCGGGCAGGGTTCTGTCAAGGGCCGCTAGTGGTGTTTGCTCCCCTGGTAGCACCGCCGGAGAAGTTAAAGGCCTTGTGACTACTAGGCTGCTATTAACCGCAGGTGCAGCCCCATCTGGAGCCGTCGGACTGCTACTAGTTGGTGTTAACACTGGTAATAGGACACACTCAAGCACTTGGTGTGTCCCGAAAGCTGCTGGTCCTCTGCTGCAAACCAAGCGCATGCCCGCACAATGACTGATCCCATGCTTAACCAGGTCCACCGCTTCATCAGTATGATGTAGTGGACCAGGACACCGGTGAATGTCCCCAGACAGCAAGAGAAACATGACTGCTAAAAATGCGTAGCTCCGCTGCGACTTGGATGTAATCCCGGAGCGCTTTGTTGTTCGGCTACTGAGTTGCGACTGAGTAAGAAAGTTAGTTAGGACAAATCTCCCGAATCCAAAGTGCTTGCCCGGCTGAGCAAACCTACTCAAACCATATCCATCTAAAATCAGGCTAGTGTTGGTACAATAAAAAACATTTGTCAGCAGTGCAAAACCAAAAAAGCTATCGCTATACCTGCCACACCTGGTGCCGCCATCTTTGATCGTACTGATTCTCATACTGATTCGATGTGTTGGAGCGTTCTTTTGTTTTTCATGATTCCATCATTTTTTCCTCAGAATTGAGTGATTGCATATTTTTTTTCCCTCTGCTTGGTCTAAAAAAGTAACCGTTACTAACTGCCACAATTTTTTTTTCTTGATTTCTTATAGTGTTTCTTAAAGCCAGAAAGTTGCCATTTGAAATGACTTTAGTTTTGTGTCATGTCTGTGATCTGCTTTTTTTCTACAAAATTAAACAACTGAATGAACATCCTCCAAGGTCGGTGATTCCATCATTTTTGCCAGGGGTTGTGTGTATATATGTATATATATATATATATATATATATATATATCAATCAATCAATTTTATTTATATAGCGCCAAATCACAACAAACAGTTGCCCCAAGGCGCTTTATATTGTAAGGCAAGGCCATACAATAATTACGTAAAAACCCCAACGGTCAAAACGACCCCCTGTGAGCAAGCACTTGGCGACAGTGGGAAGGAAAAAACTCCCTTCTAACAGGAAGAAACTTCCAGCAGAACCAGGCTCAGGGAGGGGCAGTCCCCTGCTGGGACTGGTTGGGGCAGAGGGAGAGAATCAGGAAAAAGACATGCTGTGGAGGGGAGCAGAGATCAATCACTAATGATTAAATGCAGAGTGGCGCATACAGAGCAAAAAGAGAAAGAAACACTCAGTGCATCATGGGAACCCCCCAGCAGTCTAAGTCTATAGCAGCATAACTAAGGGATGGTTCAGGGTCACCTGATCAAGCCCTAACTATAAGCTTTAGCAAAAAGGAAAGTTTTAAGCCTAATCTTAAAAGTAGAGAGGGTGTCTGTCTCCCTGATCTGAATTGGGAGCTGGTTC